>NW_025777553.1:0-90683 GCF_021130785.1 Homalodisca vitripennis | reverse complement strand
TTGATATGTAAGTGCTAGCTGACTAAATGAGTATTAGCTTACTAATTCGTGTTAAATTGTTAAAACTCAATTACTTTAAATACAATCTTATTAAGTTTTGCAAGAAAATGTAGTCTGTATATTTTTATTCGTTTGGTTGTTTACTAAAACCTACACCAGAGCTCTCTTTCCTCTGTAAACCAATTGAAGTAATTAGTAAGGGAGATGCAAAAATTACATGTCATTGTCAAAACTTTAAATGTTGTTCATTCTCACTGTAACAAAAATAAAATTAAACTTTTGTTTCATGACTAAAATAATGAATCTTTGTGCAATATGAGAGTAATGCATCTCTCTGCTTATAAGTTCTAAATCGACAAAGCAACCTGTTTATCTAAACCATTACCAGAATGTTAGTAGTAATGTTTTAGCACTGTAAATAAAATAAACGTACTAAAATAATTATTAAAACTTACAGGAGACTTTAATTTGTTGCTTTATTACATTATGCCAAGTCAATCACTTTAGTTTTTGGGGTCTCAGGCTAATCATCAATGTGCTGGACTGGACTAAGAAACATAGACTTAAACTAAACCGTAGAAAAACTAAACCAAATGCCATGTCTCATTACAAAACTTTGATCGATTTTATATCTCTGCGTGTGACGTACTGTTGTCGGAACTGTATTACCTAATTTTGATAAGGTTAAAAACTTGGAACTGGCAAAAATATGTATTTTAAGATAGATTTATGTAGTGACAGAGACTTGTAAAAGTTTTTTACATCAAGCATTCAATAAAACACTGCAAAGAGTTTTGCCGCATCACATAAAACTGTTAAATAAATAAAATTATTAACCATATCTTTTTTTCAGTGAGCCCATTTTAACGATACACCAATGTTTAGCAAATTTACTCTTTAGTTCAATACTGATAATTTAGTGCATGGTTTCAATATTAGTTTATTGTATATTTCTGAATTTAATTCAATTTTAGCAAAGTTCAGGATGGTTGCAAGTAAACTTTGAAACTTCAGGTAACTATTCTACTGTAAAATAATTTGAAAATTTTTCGGTCAACTGTGTATACTCCGGTCAACGTTTTTGGTGATTATGTGTTGCTGCAGAAGCAAACTGAAATTTAATACCAATTTTATGTTACTAGAAAAATAAATTTTGTAGGACCCAACGAATGTTTAACCGTATTCCACCTTACGTAAAAGGTAATAAATCACACAACCAACCATTCGTTTGGTAAATCTCTCTTTGTTTATAGTCAATGGTATTGAAAATTCAATGTTTAAAATATAGGTTTAAAATTTATTTTGAGTAATCATTTATATCCCATTATTACATGTACATGTTCTACTTTAAAAATCATATTTATAGTCTGGTTAGCGTTCTCTGTATTAATATTGGTAATTATTGTATTTTGTTTGGCGCTGTATGTTTGTACTGTTACTAGGACAAATTTATTGAATTATTTGCAATCTTAATTGTTTTTATTAGACTCTGAACCACTCTTCTTTTATTTAGGGTCTGTTGTAAGTGTATTATGTTATCAATACACAAAGCTATTCATTAGATAAAGCTTAATCAAACTATTAAACATTTTTTGTTTCATGTCTTATACTTAAATACTAAAATTTGCACGTGTTTTTTAAATTTAATTTACTTTTGCTTCACATGACTTACATTATGATGTTAGAATTCTCCGAACAGATTCTAGACTCGCCTTGAGGAATCGTACTTGGTTTGTCTCTTTTGATATAAGAGTACAGTAGTGTTTCTGTTAACCATAAATTGCTCATTCTCTTTGTTACATGCAATATGAGTCACGCATTGTTAAATTATCTTTATCCTATATATTTTCTGTAAATACTGTTTATTACATACATACATTTTATTATTATAGGTTAAAAATTAAAATTATTAACTGCAATTATTCTGGTTCTATTTTAAAGGCAAATGGGAAAAAAATATTGACATGCAGTAGTCAAGAGAGATGTAGACTGTAAGTTAGTTCGAACTTTCAAAAAACCCAGTCGTAATCAAGGACCTTTTATAATTTTAGAAGAATTATATAATTACTTAAGTGTTTATCAGTGAGGGTGGTAAATCACGTTTACACATTAATCATACCATTAATAGGTCTAAAGGTGATGGCAATCACACTTTTTTCATGTTCATAAGAAAAGTTGACGTGTGGTATTGACGCCTAAATCTATATTTCTGACACATTCCAGTATTTAACATTACCTTTCGTATGTTTGGCATTATTGATTATTGATAGATCCGAAGCTACATTGATTATATGTTTACGTTGATTATTATTAAGCTTTATTGATTTATTAGATAATAATAAAATATCAACTCAAGGGCTGTAGAATCGTTTTATGTTAGACATTCAATAAGCATTGTTTGGTTTCTTTATGATCAAATAGTAATTTTAAAATTACATTCAAAAAATAACATTTTATCGTTATGAAAAAAATGTATTAAAAGAATCAAAATGTAAACTTCCAAAGCGCTTTGAGTAAGAACGATCATACGGTTAAAATTTTCTATCAACTGTCCAAAGTGAATTGCACTTACTTACTCGTATAAAGGCGCTCAAAAAACATCTTTGGCGCCTAAAAGAAATGCGGTATCTGTGATTGAATTGGGAGCCGCTCATACTACGCAGATTTCTTCTATTTTAGAACCTTCTTATGGATAGTTTAAATAGGTTTATTGTTTAATTAATACACAATCGTAAGTATTATTTCAACAATCGCAGAGTAGTAATAAAAGCAGAAACCTATTCGGTCCATAAAAAGTAAATTTAAAAACACTATTATTGTTAGGATATAAAAAAACCATTCATGTAATAAATGGGAATTACTTAAATACAATTACTAGTGGTACTCCTTTAATTAAGAATTTTGTATTTTTCTAATGGTAAACTAAGCAAATTCTCTCTTATGCCCAGAGATTATTGGTATAGTATTAGTATACGATATGTGATGTAGGTTACAATTCTACTTCATCATTACTATCCAAGAACGTGTTTTATATACCGTTATAATCTTGCATATTAAGCTATAGGAATAAAATAATCAAAAGTGTATCAGTTCTAAAGCGTAGAATATACACCTGTATATGTGTATGGAACGGTAAGTTTTAGTGAGACTGGTATATAACTAATAACTGTGACTTCTAATGAGGAAATTTACGGTGTGTTACCCATTTACCTCTCATTGTCTATGTTTAGCTGTTGCCGATATAAACATTTTCGTATCCAAAGGTTGGTGTTAAATGTGTTCAGCTAATGTGTTGTTACAATATAATAATTTCATGTTTTTAAACCCTTTTGATAACCTTCTCATTTTGACCTCCATCAGAACTAGTGAAGATAATGTTTCATTTAATTATTACAGAACATTTCACTATAAACCTCAATAAAAATCACTTTCTTTATGTATAGAATGAAAATTAGCTCTCACCTCTTGTGTGTTATTACCGAAGTAATTAATTCTTTGAGATAATGTTATACAACTTCGACATTTTACATACATACTGATTTTGGAAACAAAATTGGATAACATATTTTAAGTTATACTATTTTTAAAAACTTCAGGTTTAACCCAGTGACACTGTTTATAACGAAGCTCTAGGTTACCGTGAAAATTTACCAACCGTCACTGCGACTCAACCGCCACCACTTTTGTCCAAGTGATGGAGCCTTTTCACGAGGATACTCAGTAGCGGTCTTGTGGTAAGGGGGTTCACACTTAATTTGGCAGAAATATTTCAAATAGAACTTTCTTACCAGTTTTAATTATTATTGATTAGATATGGTGTAACTTTACTCAGGTGGAATTGTTCGAAATTGTTCAAATTATTAGACATCTAGCCAGTGAAACGAATTCAGGCAAGTTAAGAGAGAAAATTACACAAGATTTTATTGGATTATAAACCTATTATTTATTTACATGTAAATATCAAGTAGGTATTATAAGTAAACTTAATGTTGAGTGTGTCTGTGAAATATAACTAAATTTTCTGGGCCAATTGGCATTTTAGATTCACTCCGTTTCAATTTTTCTAGAAGCCTTCATCTTTTTGCACCATCATTAACAGGGATGGCATAAACACTGTACGATCGCCCTCTGCAAATTCTTTAACTGTGGAATGACATATTCTTTGCAAGCATTGTGAACCTTTTGTTTCGTAGTATCTTAGCCTTTGACATATTCCCTTAACAGCTTCTGTGACAAATTGATATCTGGAGATCCAGTATCAAATTTCACCTTTTTAATAGTATATAAAAATCTCTGAAAATATTATTTATGAAGTACATTGAAAATTTGAAAGAACCAGCTTGTGAGTAAAGCCATCGTGTCAAAACACATAGGACTCAGAAAGCTCTCAAACTATGAGAGCCAAGATCCCCAAATCGGCAGTTTAAACATACGAATAATTATACCACATTATCTTCTACAGACGTTCTTACCTCTACAATCTTCCAATATCTAGGATTCCATAGCTTATGAAAGCTCTCAACCATTTTCAGTCACGAATTAAGTTACACATGCAGGATCTTTTAAATACATGCGAACAGCTCTTTAACGAAATAAAACATGTCAAACATACCCAAAAGTAAAGCTTATTAAAATTGTAGATTTCCATGGAAAACAAGAAGGAAAAATGTTTTAGGTATTTAAATTTTGTTGGATGGTTCAGTTTTTCTTGTTCGATAGTGGTTCAACTCACAGTAAGTCCAAGGAACCACCACCAGGAAATGATGTGATGGCGAGGAGCAAGGACCAGGATCTACATAGATAAGTTTTCTTTTATTATTAAGAAAATAACAATTTCTGTTCTTACTAAACAAAACCTCCTGCCACCCCCAAAACAGTCTACACCCTACTTTTACCGATTATTAATCATAGCACCAACCACTAGAAAAATATATGTATTAATAAGCTCGATTATAATGTAAATAGAATTTTGTAATTATTAATGATATAATTAGGAGTCCATTCTTGTTTTGTATAGATTATATTATTAAGAACTTTAAATTTATTTGTCAAACGATATAGATGCTGATAAAATTATGCTTTATTCTGTTTCTTTCCTTTCAAAAGTTGATTACGGTGGGGATAATGATGCCTGTTTTGTAAAGAGTTTGATAAAAAAAATCTATACTTGTTATTGATTATTATTTTATAATAAATAAAAGATTAGAAACAAACATTCTTGTTTAAGGCTCAAAACGTCCTTGCTTCAGTTATTTTAATTACACCTTAATAGCATTAAACATGTAAAGCAGTAGAGCCAGTGCACAGAGAATTCTTCTCGTTTTTCAAAGTCTAGAAACCAAATTAATTTGTTGGATAGTCTTAGAGTACTAGTATTTTATACATGTGTCGACCTTTACTTTATTTCTCTTAAATCCTTTCCTATGGAGGCCAGAGTTATAACATTTCGTTTCAATAATACCTCCTCCCATTTTTGTGAATTAAATTACTTTGTTTAAGAAGTTTCTGTAAGGAAGCAGTTAATAGAATTTTACTTAATTGTTCAATATTCGACTTCATAAAATACGCCCTAAATTGCCTTAAATACACTTTGAGGAATTTTACTCTTTGTAGATTTTCAATTCTTTGAAGCCATTCTAAGAAATTCATATTTAGTAATAAAATAATAAATGGATTTAAACTCACAATGTGCCTTTGTTACCTGAAAGAAGACACAGTAAATACGTGATTAGCTTCGCATTGCCCTATTACTACTTGTAGGTATTATACTTACTTTTTGACTTCCACACTTAAGTTCCTTTGAGAGGACTACATTAGTATGGCACCGATTACAAAACAATGAAGGAAAGGAATGTAAGGGTGTTCTTTAATAACTTGAATTATTCAATATTATTCACACACTGACATAGACCAATATTGATTTAGCTCAGATATACTTTTAGATATACTTTTAGTTACTTTCAGATATGTGACCTTCCATACATTCAAGCCATTCTTTATTAGCGTTTGGGTATACGGTATTTAGATTCTGTGAGAATGTACCTTAGTTTCATAATATAAGTATGGTATCAATATGACTCCTGGTCCCAATGGCTAACATAATACTCACTCCATATAAATAAACGGAACAATATTAACTTGATATAAATAAAAAGGTTTACCATACCCAGTTAAAATTAAGGTATACGATGCAAAAATAAATCTTCATAAGCTAAAATATTTATAATATTTTAAGGTTTTTTGTGCAAATTATAATAATTGCAGAAATTCTGCCCTATAAAAAGGCCTGACGTTCCATGTAAGAAATGTGTTTTGTACATTCTGTTAATATGAAAAACATCTTAAAGAAATTTGAACAAAATAATAATAAAATTAGTTTTATTAAGTGACAAATTCTACTGCATTAGATACAGTTTTACTTATCTGTAGGGAGAGTTATTTTCCCTCCGCCTTCATTATTTATAAAAGTATATTAGTTGATAATACAGCCAAAAAAAAAAAAACATGTAGTACATAAATAAACTGATAGGTATGAAGAAAAGGGAATGACATATCGGCAGAATATTTTTGCAATATTTATAAACATTTTGTGGAGTGTACAGTACAGGTACACGCTTCAAGTGATAGATTATATTGTTTCAGATTTTCTCCAAATTTACTTTTAATCTCCTTCTTTTTAATTACCTTTAAGTTATTAGTAAAATTCAGTTATTTATGTGAATATATCTAATTGAGATTTCTTTTTCAAAGTGCGGATACGAATATCCTAAGCATGACTACGAAACTGTTTTAGTTATAGTTCCATCAAAACATTTGTCATGGTGATCTTTATAAATTACTAGCGGGCCCGGCGCGCTTTGCTGCGCATTTCAATAATTTTTTGCAAAAGTTGCCCGCGGCTTCGCACGCAATTTCCCGTTGAAAAACAGTACACTATATTCACTTATTCTTTTTCTATCACATTCTAAACATTGCTGAGATAATTGATAGTCGTTCCATCGTGAGCCTCTTGGGCGTATTATGAAGGTATTTACCATATTCCTGCCTCTATCTAGCTGTTACCCACGGCTTCGCACGCAAATCTTAAGAACCGAAGTCCTTATATTACTTAGTAAATTTTTTTTTTTACTATAATAAATTTTAGATTAAATTAGTTTATATCTCCGATGCCACGATTGAGCTTGCTTTGTTGTCTCGATCGAGAGAATATGTACACACGGAGTTTTGAGAACCATACTTCTGTCAAAAAAAACAACTAAGGTTGATTTTATAACATTCTTTATATTTGTAGCCAACGTAAGATAGTAATTTATGATATCTGCATTACTCTTTCTGATCAAGCATGAGCATGGTTTATATTAAATAAATATTGCAGTTAAAGGTGAATTTTTACGTCAAATTTGAATTGTATTATCTGGATAGTAAAGTCTATGTTTAACAGTGATTGCAGAAACAGTTTAAACAAAATTTGTCGTTTTCTCTTAAGCTTACTCTATGCTTTAAAAACTATACGTGTAATATATGTTTACAAAGAACAGCTGATTAAAAATTTGAAAAGACGTTAAACATATGTTTGCTGCAATGCATTTCTTATGGGTATTTCTGTAACCAGTGGGGCGGAATCCTGAATCGGGAAAGGGATGGGCATAGCTTATAAACCTTCTCCGTGGAAAAAATACATATACGTACAAATTTTCATCATGATCGGTCCAATAGTTCACGATTCCATAAAAGGACAAACATACAAACATTCATTTATATATATACTAGCGGGCCCGGCGCGCTTTGCTGCGCATTTCAATAATTTTTTGCAAAAGTTGCCCGCGGCTTCGCACGCAATTTTCCCGTTGAAAACAGTACACTATATTCACTTATTCTTTTTCTATCACATTCTAAACATTGCTGAGATAATTGATAGTCGTTCCATCGTGAGCCTCTTGGGCGTATTATGAAGGTATGTACCATATGCCTGCCTCTATCTAGCTGTTACCCACGGCTTCGCACGCAAATCTTAAGAACCGAAGTCCTTATATTACTTAGTAATTTTTTTTTTTTTACTATAATAAATTTTAGATTAAATTAGTTATATCTCCGATGCCACGATTGAGCTTGCTTTGTTGTGTCTCGATCGAGAGAATATGTACACACGGAGTTTTGAGAACCATACTTCTGTCAAAAAAAACAACTAAGGTTGATTTTATAACATTCTTTATATTTGTAGCCAACGTAAGATAGTAATTATGATATCTGCATTACTCTTCTGATCAAGCATGAGCATGGTTTATATTAAATAAATATTGCAGTTAAAGGTGAATTTTTACGTCAAATTTGAATTGTATTATCTGGATAGTAAAGTCTATGTTTAAAAGTGATTGCAAAAACAGTTTAAACAAAATTTGTCGTTTCTCTTAAGCTTACTCTATGCTTTAAAACTATAAGTGTAATATATGTTTACAAAGAACAGCTGATTAAAAATTTGAAAAAGACGTTAACATATGTTTGCTGCAATGCATTTCTTATGGGTATTTCTGTAACCAGTGGGGCGGAATCCTGAATCGGGAAAGGGATGGGCATAGCTTATAAACCTTCTCCGTGGAAAAAATACATATACGTACAAATTTTCATCATGATCGGTCCAATAGTTCACGATTCCATAAAGGACAAACATAACAAACATTCATTTTTATATATATAGATATAGATTAGGAAATATTTTGTAATGCCTTTGACTTACATAACTTATAATCGTTATTTTAAAAAAGCACAATTTTAACCTCAGTACCTAATTTTAAGTTTTGGACGAGTACATTTTTTATATACAACGTCCTGTAACCTAAACGTTGCCTTTGCCTAAAAAACGAATTTGAGTATTACGCAAATTAATTAAGACGTTATCATTGTCCTTCACTTACATAATATTAAGGTCTGATGTACGCATGAGGTTACTAATCCAGACGGTTCACATATGCCGGACAATTGTGATTCTCTCACCACAGGTTTCAGCCGCTACGAAGTCTAGGGAGAGGCCCTGAGTGACAAGCTTCATCTCAGCCACGCTTAGGCCGCAGTACCTCGGAGTGATCAGCTCGCCTTTGATAGTCCTCCAGATAGTCAAATAGTACAACTCACGTCAACCCCTGCCACAGTATGACGTACAACGAGTTACAATTCGGGGTTACTATTTTTTATCATTAAAGAGAATTACGTTTTAATAATTGCTTAAGAGTAATATAAATTTAAATAATTTTAAAAACTTATAAAAAACAGCATTTGTACAAAAATATGACAATCATCATAAGACTAGAAGAATTGAAATCTTCTCAAACTAGACTTTTCTATGATCAACATATTCTACAAAATTTAACCTAATGCCTTCATGATCATGGGTCATAACAAGTACAACAGGTACGAAATTACAACATTTATGTGATTTATAATTATTTTTTTGGTTATCACATCGTTAATGTTTCTATTAATGTCAGTCACATAAGCATCTGTATGAGTTCAGATATAATGTTGGGTTGACACCCACACAAAAATCATATAAGTAGGTACATAAGTATGGAAAAGTAAATTGTAGTCTCCAAGCGCCTGATCAGTAACAGAGGTACTGCATAAGTTTAGTTAATTATTAGTGAGTTAATTGATTACTTTCTAACTGTATCATTAAAATAACATACACTGTTACAGTTCGATAAGCCCCAATTTTTGCTGAATATACATTTTAACTGTAATATCCGTTATTATTTTCGTTTTGAAGATATTTTATATTCTGTTTGGAGTTTTACTAGTTGATATTTTCCATTTAGTAAAGAAGGTCCAGGGCCAGTATGAGGAATCACAAGGATGAGTTATGTTTATTATTTAGATATAATGGCTATTTTTACTCTATCTCATATTAACTAAATCAGTTTACATCCTTGTTTTAGAGGCAATTAGTTTTCAATAAAATACCTGGAGTAATTCAGCTTGTATTTAATAATTTCGGGGTTCCAAAGGAAATTTTAATTTATATATGGTATTAATATTTTAATTAAATTTTAGCCTAATTTAGAAATTTTAAACCACATTCCATTTTATTTATGAAAATATTCAACTAAATTAGTACACTTAGTAGTTATTAATACTCTCAGTACCAAATGACTTACAGAGAGAATTTGTTTACAATTATCCTCCTTGTGATCCTCCCATCATAAGGCAGGCAGCGGGTAGGCTGGGCCTCGCGTCCCTTCTGTGGTAGCGTCTCTGCAACAAGCAGAATGACTACGTCCAGCCACAAAAGGGGCTATTTTTTGCGTTGGGTCGTGGGGAATTGTTGAGTGTGTGGTTTTATTTTTGGTCGGTGAAAAGTAGTGTTAGTAGGTTGGGAAGTGAAGTGTAGTGGAGTGTCGTTAGTTTTTGTTTAGTACATTTAGTCTTCTATGGTGGGTCGTCTAATATTACTTTTAATTGTGGGATTTTCCACGGATGGACGGCTTCCCTGGTTGCCCACTCACGGATGTGATCCCACTTGGATTCAGCTGCTGCTGCATACATGGCTCTCGCCTGGCCAGTGATGAAGTCATGCAGGCTGGGTAGTCCTGCAGACCGTAGGACGACCGTGTTTCTGACGAACCATGGTGTGTTCGTCAGTTGGCGGAGTGTCCTTTTCTGGAAGGCTTCTAGTGCCTTCCTGGTCGTCTTGGAGGTGTGTGGATATCAGGCAGGAGCCGCGTATGTCACGATGGGGCGGACTATCGTTTTTGTAGAGCAGCAGCTTCGTGTTTGATGGGAAGTCCGGAGTGAGGTCTCAGTAGAGCCGACAGCCCTTGACGGGCGGCCATTCCAAGGCGGATCCTCCCTTTTGGCGGCAAGTCCAGTCGTTAGGGTCCTGTTGAGGACGACTCCCAAGTATTTTCAAATCATAATAATTTATGCACTATTTTGACTTAGCAGATAAGAGATTTTTTTTTTGAGAAAAACATTTTCTAATTAATGTCTTATAACAATATTTTTTGGGATGTTCAAAAGTGCTAAATATTGAAAAATCGTTGAAGTATGTGTATGCTAGCTGGCAATGATTAAAAATGCCTTAATACATGATGTTGGATTGTTTAAATTAAATAAATTAAAAAACATATTTAGCATAGTTTTGTTAGAGAAATATTGTCTATAATTGTTCAATCGTTGAATTAGTTTCTTCAACGAACACCAGATCTCTCTTCTACAGTGCCAAGTCCAAGTCCAAGTCGCTGTGATTGTGGGGGGGGGGTGGATCCCCCACATCTTTCAAGGCCTCTGCCGGTTAGGCTTTTGCCTTGTGTCTCAAGGTTCAAAGCCCTAGTAGCTTTCGCTACCTGTCAGTGGGGTGGTGTCGTGGTGCAGTCGAAGTTGTAGTCGAAGTTGTAGTCGATGTCATCAGTCATCCATGCGAAGGACGCAGTTGGGGGACCTCCTGGGCGCGAAGCTCACGGATGTGATCCCACGGTGAGGACTCTGCAGATTTCTCAAGTCTTAATGTCAGGCCTCAAAGATAAATCTAAAAACTAACTATGCCAAAACTAACGTAATAAAATTTTGTCTCCGTCAACAAGAAAAACGAATACAGACCAATTGTGATGGCGGATGAATCTATCTTAGATGAAGCCGAATCCACCAAGTTTCTGGGGACGTACCTGGACCGGGGACTGACCTGGAGTGATCACATTGACAGAGTTTGCTCAAAGGTTGCCTCAGGCATTTATGTCTCATGCAATCTAGCAAAAATTCTGGTCGTTTTATGTACTGAAAACAGCCTACTTTGGCATAGTACATCGACATTTGACCTACGGTTTGAGACTATGGGACAGCTGTTCTAAATACAAATTTGACAGAGTATTTAGAACACAAAAGAAAGCGGTTTGAATAATTTTGAAGTTAAAACCCAGAGAATCGTGTAAAATTGCCTTCAGGGAGCTTGGATTTCTAACCTTACCCAGCCTGTAAATTCTCGCCGTCACCCTGTAATGGCGATTCAAATGTGAACTGGTTCAGGGCAGGGACGGTCCATCAGTACGAGACCAGAGGCAGGAACAACTTCAGAAATGAACAGCATAGAACGGTTATATTCGAAAAACTTGCCATATCAAATGGGTGTAAAGTTAATCAACAAGCTCCCTGGAGATCTCAAACGAATTAATGAATCCAAACAATTCAAATGTCAATAGAGACACTTTTTGTTGTCAAATGCATTTTACTCCGTTGATGAGTTTACGATAGGCCGCTGGGATGAAAATTAGAATTTTGTTATTATTATTTTATTTATAATTTTCTGATATCCAAAACATGCAAAATACTATATATTGTTATGTTCACACATTAGTATGTGGAATTGACTGTGTCTATGATGATAGGTTTATAGATTTTTTAATTCAGGATGTTGAAATTACGCTGGCAATGCAATGTTGTTTATTGTTTTACTGCAATAAAGAATTATTATTATTATTACTAGATTATTTATAGATTGAATTAGAATAGCCAACCTTAGTATAAGTTCTTAGTGTTAAGTTTGACTTGATTTGCTCTGTAAAGCAGTTGGAGACGTTCTAAATAAAAGGCATTTTTATTTATTTATTTATTTTATTTCTTTATATCAATAACGATTGTATTTGAAATTTATAAAACTCGCTTAAAACATAATTAAAAATACAGTATTTCATTTACGAGCTTCCATTGTTTTTAAGGCTTTGTAAGGAATTCATTACCAGGGTATAATAATAAAACAGTGAATAGGATTCTCGCACAATGTGCCTTTGTTACCTGATAATGACTAATAAGTAAGTAATAATATCTCTGATGCCTTAGTTGTAATCTGTAATATTATATTTATTAGTGAGCCATATCTAACACCTATTTATTACGTTTTAAGATATGGCCAATAAGCTAAACGTAATGGACATCATCAGATAACAGAATATACAAATTAGTTTAATGCCTTATTGCTGCATGTATGTAAAACTATATCGTACTTTACATTACCGTTTTCATTCTACTAACAACTGATATTTATACATAGACAAACAAAATACTGGAATGAGTGGGCTCTGTAAACAAGATCAGGTGATATTAACTATTTATACAGTAAACTACACTTGCAAAATTAATTAAATCAGTATTTTTTTGTGTATTTTAAGATAGTAATATAGTTAAATATTCTAAGTATATCTAAGTATTGAACATATCAAATTTTGTGCACATATCTTCAGTAAGTTTTGCGTGATTGTGTGTCAATCATTTAAACATTTTAAAAAATCTGTATAAATTTTGTTTTTATAATGAATATTTATATTTGATTATTTATGTTTATTATACTTACGTCATTTGTTATAATATTTTTCAGAAAGATGAGAATTACATAATTTTTAGACTAATTAGAAGTAATATAACATATTATGTCAAATATGGTCTCTGGATATTGATTTTAAACAATAATAATATAGCACATACATCATAACTTGAGACAGGGAACAAACTTATTAAAACCTTTATAATTATGTTTTATTCACAACGTTTGTGTCCTTAAATATATGTGGTAATGTAATCAGACAAACAAGCGTTCTTTTTTAGCGGTAGTAGTAGTCGTGACGTCATAAATATATAGGACAGGTGAAAAGTAAGGAGTAGTTTACATAAAATATGACTTTATATCCATGGAAACAACGTAACATTTATAATTTATTTTTAAAATAATGTCATAAAGTGTTATGTCGCTGCATTTTTCAAACTTCGCTCAATTCACAGTTAGTCACGGAAGTAGCACCAGGAACACGATGTGATGGCCACAAGCAGAACCAGCACCAGGACTTACAAGGATGAGTTACTTTAATTCAATATAATTCATATTTTTTACTATTTCTCGTTACCCAAAGCAGTTTACATCCTAGTTTTTAGCGAGTATTATTCACAGCACAAATCACCAGATTAGTTCATATTTAGTGCTAACAGAAGTACATAATTTAATTTATTGTTATGTTTTAAGTAAAAGACAATAATGTGTGCTGTGTTTAATCCTCTCAGTACCCAAAGAGCACAGGGAGAATCAGTTTACATTATTTAGTAACGAAACATATATTGGAAGTTTTCACGTAGTTTTATAAAAAAAAATATATTTAGCTGGTAATGATAATCATTTTCTTACTCGTTTTTTCCAGCAATATTTCTAGCATTTATAGTAAGGAAACTTTTCGTAATGAGTTAAAATTAGTCAATAATTTTTATTTATCATATAAAACAATAACTCATTTTTTGTATTGGTATAATTCAATAATTATAAACTTGGTGCCTAAAAATTGTGACATAATATGTTCTAGAAGTTTTAACTCGTTATATTAGTTACTAAAATTCACGCCAGAGATCTCTTTCAGAGTACAAGAACTAATAACGGGCAAAGTAAAATTTTACAGTATTTTGAATGCCTAATTAGTTTTAAAAAATAAAATTATAAACACACAAACATTAAAATTTCTCTCAGTAACATATAATAATTTAATTTCTGTTTCATCAAGAATTAAATAAAGTAATTTTGGAGATTAATGCATCAGCTTAAACACCCAAGCACACATTTAAGATATACATGTGAGTTACACAACAGCATCAGTACATACTTCATACAAAAGGCAGAGCTCCCAGTGGCTCACACAATACTCTCCCGAACCCCAAAAAGTGCACATGAGCAAGTCTCGTATCAAAATAATGCTGATAGTCTTCTTTGAAGTTCGAGGAATCGTCCATTTTGAGTTTGTACCACCAGGAAAAACTGCCAACGCAGTCTTTTATCTGGAGGCTCTCAAGACTGAAACGCCAGATCGCCCGCGTCCGGCCTGATATTAAAGTCATCTGCAAGCTCCACAACAAAAATGCCCATAGCCACACGGCCTTCATCGTTACCATCTACCCTACCCAGAACAAGAATCCCGTGCTGCCCCAACCTTCTTACAACCCCATAGGTCCGTGTGATATTTTTTTACCACCGACTGAAGAGAGAGCTGAGATGAAAGGAATTGGAGTCGGTGGAGAACGTCCAAGCTGAAGTTATAATTCTCCTGAGAGGCATTCCAGTCGAGGGGACCTAGGGTGCTTTCCAAGCAATTGTCTACGCAGGTGTATTGCAGGAGAAGGCTATGTTGAAGTATTTTGTCCATTTGTCCCATTTGGATGAATAAATCAGTTTTTTCCTGAATATGATCGTTACTTTCATAACGCACCCTGTATCCTCATGTCAGGTACACAACTGAGTGCACTAAGATGTTGACTGACACGATCCAAAAGAACGGCGAACCCACCTATTCTTCCACAACGCAGATGTGGTGGGAAGGGCGGTGTATGTCGAGTTTAGCTCCATTAACACAAGCCTTTAAATTAAGTTTGTAATGTAGTAAAATTACAATACAGACTGAAGGTGTCTTAGGACTGCAACGTGAAACTATAGGACCAACAATTGCTCAGAGTATAGATACGTGTAGATTCGCTCCCATAGAAATTTTACTGTTTTTTCTCGGAAATTAAATTAAGAAATACCTCCGTCAATTATTTTCTTTATTAAGCGAATTCATTGTCAAGTTTGCTAACTAATACTTGGAATAATATCAAAAGCATTTGTTTCTCTTATATTTTACAGACTGACGTCAAAACCAATAAGCAATATAGTTATATTTTTGTAATTAAAGTGAAATAATGAATATTTATTCCTCAATATCATACATGTATACAAACAAGAGTACAGAACTAGGAATAGGCCTTGCCACAATTGCCAGTATGTGTGGCTTGGCGTCTAATATACAAACAAAAATAACATATCTGATAAACTTGAATGAGTCTAGTCCGTCTTGATGCGTACAACTAAACAAACAGCTCATTGCAGCGCGCACGGCTTATCACTACTGATAACAAACAAAAGAGTACTTCTTATTTTTAGGACTAAATCTATTACATAAATCCGTCTTCCTTCCTCACTTATAGCGTTACTGACATTCGATTTCAAAGAAAATGGTGAATACAGTCTAGCATTAGTATCGTTTTAAATAAAAACATTATTCATGAAACTCAGATAGCTTTTAGTAAATAGCCAAGCTTTTAGCTTAGTAAAAAACTCATTTGATTTAGAAATTTCCTTAATATCCATTGGTAACTGATTAAAATATTTTGGCCCTAAATAGAGATACGACTGTCTAAAAATTGATTTGTTTTACTTTAGGCGTTTTAAAAAGTCTTTTTTTGATGCTTCTTGTTCCATGAAATATCTGTACTGATCCCCTGTTACCACTTAATATATAAAACAGTTTCCAAGTTTTGAAAACAAATAAATGCTGTATTGGTACAATATTTTGATTAATATACAATGGGAAGCTGCTTTCCCTGTATCCTTTTTTGCTAATAATTCTAATAAATTTGTTTTGGGTCTTTCTGATGCTATTAATTAAAAATTTAAACGCCCCACCCCAGCAGGTGATACAGTACTGAAGACGAGACTGAATCAGACCATAGTATAGCGTACATAGCAACTTTGTACCACAGAAATTTTTTAAATAATAAAACTTCCTAAGGTTAAATTTTAAATTATTATAGATGGTCATTACTTGTTTTTTCCACGACATACGTTCATTAAGAATTACCCCTAGATATTTGAATTCCTTAATTTTAATAATTTCTTCACAAGTACAAGTAATTGAATCTTTACATTTTGAAGAGTGAAATCTAAATGGTCTATCGAAAGCAAAATCAACAATGTCAAAATTTATATATTTAATTTTTTTTACATTAACAACCATTTTGTTAGAATCACACCATTTCCTCAACTGTTTTAGGTCATTACAGATTTCATCGTATATTATATTTTTGTCTTTGTTAGAATAAATTTACCCCAAATCATTGGCAAAAGAAAAAATTTCTCCAAAATATTGAATGTTTAACAAATCGTTTATAAATATCAAAAATAGATTTGCTGATAAAACACACCCCTGAGGAACACCACTTTGCACTACTAAAAAACTACTAAGTTCAGTACCGACTTTTACTTGCTGGATTCTACCTTTTAAAAAACTGCTAAACCAATTTAACGCTACTCCATTAATTCCTAAGGATTCCATTTTTAACAACAACACATCATGATCTACAAGATCAAAGGCTTTTTTGAAATCTATGAAAAGGGCAGACGTTTTTACACTTATTGTTCATGCTTAGATGTATTTTATTTACAAAACCCATCAACGCGTCTTCCGTGGATTTGCCTTTTGTAAACCCAAATTGATTTTGATTTTGAAAATTAAAACTAGCAAGGTAACTTATTAATCTTTTTTTCATGCATTTCTCAAGAATCTTGGAAAATACTGAAACTAAGCTTATAGGACGTATATTATCTATTTTGAACGAATTAGGCGTTTTGAATAATGGAATAACAATACTTCTTTTTAATATTTCCGGGAACACTCCAAGTCTAAAAGTTAGATTTATTAATTTACTAATTGGAACAACGACGTTTTCAGCAATTTGTTTAATTATATGCACTGATATGTTATCGAATCTGGTTGATTTCTTATTTTTTAGACCATTAATAATGCTTAGAATCTCGTATGGATCGGTTTTATCGATTAAGAACGAATCTCTCCGTGTGGAAGAAGGTTTCCATAAACTGATATCATGTGAAATATCATCATTTTGTGGTAAACTAACAAGAAATGAATTTAACTTTTCTGAAATTAATTTTAAGTCTTCTTCGAGATTTCCATCTTCAAGAATGATTTTGTTTATTCCATTTTTTAACTACGTTACCAGTTACACTATTTACTATTTTCCATTGCTGGCTTACGTCTCCGTTACAATTTTGAATTAGATATTCATAATACACATTTTTGGCTTTGTCAAATATCACTTTTTAATTTATTACTAAAAATGTTAAAATAATCCTTGAAATTTTCATCATAAGGCCTTTTTTGAACCTACCATACAGTCTTTTCCTTTTGTTTAATCTGTTTAAAATGTTACTATTAATCCAAGGACTAATAAGGTTTGCTTTACTTAACCTACTAACAATCATTCTTTCCTCTTTATTACTGTCTAATATACCATTCAAAATATTAAAGAAATTTTCAAAAGATATGTTTACATTTGCTTCGTTAATTATACTATTCCAGTCTGTATATTTTTAATTCTCGATTGATCATATTAAAATTAAAAACAGTTTTTTGTAAATGCAGTTTTTGAAACATTAGAGTTGATTGTTAGCTTCATTTTTAGAGCTAAACAACAATGGTCAGTTAACCCAAGATCGAAAATTGCTGTCTCAAACATATTCAAATTCTTAAATTTTAGAAAAATGTGATCGATGCAGGTGGAAGAGGTTTTATATATTCTGGTCGGAGAGTTAATTACTGATACATAACACATGTTATTTAATAAGCTAGTATATCTTAATGAATCAGGTGATTGTTTTAATATATCTATATTTCCATCCCCTAAGTAAGCAGTATTTAACTTTAAAAGAGATAATTGCGATTCCAGCTCTTCTACAAAAGAACTTATTGTACAGGATTGTAGTCTATAAAAAGCAAAAATATTACATCGAGTTATGTTGTATTTAAGCTCGAACAAAACACAATCAGCCGTTATCATGTCAATTTCCACCTCTTGAACTGATAGCTCTTCGTCATAATAACATACAAACGCCTCCAGATCTGTACTGATTATTGCATTTGCCAATTATATTATAACCAGGTATTTTGTAAAAACTTAATTCTTCGCTGAGGATCCATACTTTACTTAAAATTATTAATCTAATTTTTTGTTTTGCATTATTGAGTTCTGCTAGAAAAACTATTGAAATTTTGTCTCAAACTTCGAATATTTAAATGAATTATTGAGATAGAGCCATCAGCGTCCGGAGAGGATGGTGATAAAAATGCATCATTGAGAGAATTTAAATATGATTGTGAATCAAATTGAAATAAAATCAAAGCCACATGTTTGCGCACTGATTACAATTTTAGCGGTATTTTTCCACTCCATCAAGGCTAGTGATTTTGAAGCATTTCTCCCCATCATCCCTCCTGAGATAGAACTTGCTATCCTTAAACCAAACATACTTGACATTGCACTGCTTGCTTCTTTCCTTGAGTTGAGCCAAGAAGATCTTGTTGTCCGGTGACAGATATTCATTAATGTACACCCTGGTGTCCGGAAAGGCGTTGTTCACTCTGCGGGCTGATAGGTCCTTGTTCTTCTTGTAGTTGGTGATCCAGACATCTCTCTGCATCTTGGTCTGGAACTGGACGACCATGGGTGGAGCTCGACCTTGCTTGTAGCTGGGAACTCGATGTGCAGCCATCACCTGGGTGTCATGAAGCTCGACTCCTATGGCAGTGCCGATGTCACGCAGGATCCTCATAGTGTCCTCGTTCCGCGTTTCAGGGATGCCGCTGATCTCCAGATTGGTTCTTCTAGAGTATTCCTCCAGCTCTCTGACTTTACTTTTGAGCTCAATGACTGTCTCGCCCAACTTCAAGTTTGCTTCAGTTAACTTCTGGTTTTGTTTCATAATCTCGGCATAATAAAGCTGGACTTATTTAAGCGTCTGGTTTGCTGTGTCAATATTTGATGACAGGAACTCAACCGACTTAGTAAGCTCCTGCATCTGGTTTGAGTGAGACTTAAAATTCTTGAAACATTTCTCTTTTGAATGCCTCCATGGTAGACACAAGAAACTCCTTTGTAATACATGTCGAACTAGATGACTTACTGCTTACTGAAGATTGTTTTTTAGATTTAACACATTCCTCACATTTCCAATCCTTATGGCCGGTACGAGTTTTGATTTTATCTTTGATACAGTATATATGAAATACACGTTCACAACCACCAACACACTTCACAGGATTGGAATCCTCTTCAATACGGTTGCCGCAATCGCCACAGTTAGCCATAGTTACCAAGAAATAATTAAAGTAGACGAAATATTCAGGCTAATACGCGCACACACGCCACTGTAGACACACATGTGTAGCTGTGTGACCTTGACTGCGGGGCACACAGAGCAGTGCTGTTATCAGTCCTGCCGGACTACGACTGTATATGTCTGCGAATACGTTTCTTGTGCGGGAGAAAACCTTGCTAAAAGGGACATTCCAGAAAACAATTTTTTTTACGTTATCAGAATAATGTCGTATCATCTTCCCAAGTTATAAAACCATTTAGTAATTACAATGCAAGTTCTTACCTTAGTTTCAAAGAACTGACGCAGAACCAATTAATTTAACTTCCAAGTTACAACCTGTATTACTAGCTTAGATATAAAAAAATTGAATGCATAATTGTACATATGTAAGTGATGCATTTACGATAAATGGAAACCTACAAATATAATAAACATTTATTTAAATAACAAAGTGTGCAGTAAAATGACACAAGATATATAAATTTGGAAATTGAATTCATTTATATATTTAGAGGTTCTTTTGAAATAAATGTGAGGTACTCCGTAGTTATAAAATATTCTTTGTTGCACATGCAATACTACGATAACCGCTGTAAAATTGTCAGATTATAGTCCTTATTTAGATTAAAGTGAGTTATAGTACTAAAAAACTGGTTCGAGAAGTTAATAGAAGTGTCCAATCCACAGCTAGTCCCCTTTGTTGCTGCAGGGTTTGTAGTACTGATTAATTGACATAAACCCTTAGTGCATGTCAGACTAGGGAACGGTGAGAAATATTAATGACACCAATGTTAGAGTAAAACATAAGGATTAGTATAATAGCGTATTTTACACGTAGTTTACTCTTTATAATAATATAAAATCTGGAATGTTTGACAATATCGGTACAAATATTTGGCTGAAAAAGGCTAATTTAGTCTTTTCATCTTGTTGGGTGACGGTGATATAACTATCACTTACGTGTCTGACTGCTGGATTTATAATAAAAATATTACTTTAGATAAACGTCTTGCTTCATAGATTTTTACTTCTTTTATTAGCAGACCAAAGCTAGTGTTGGATGAAGATCAATTTCATTTTTGGAGGAAAAATTTTATCATTTTTACAAAACTTCCAACCTGTTAGCTTCTACTCGTAAATGTTTGGCCTATAACATAAATACAAAGAGATCTTGTGGTTTTGTCTATATAAGAACGTCCCTTGTCGAAGAAAAAATCATGACACTGTTTTAAAAGAAATCAGCTGATATGTCTCCTACAGCAATCCAAATTTAAACTACTTATATCCATGGAAACAACAATAGAAAATTTCAGAAAATTTCAATATTTTGGACTGTTTAGTAGTATATGTAAAAGTCAACCTAATCGCAGCACGTCGGAGAAGCGCCGAACAAGGAACACGATTTGTGGCTCGGAGTGAGGACCAGGACCTACAGTGAGCTATTTTTATTATTTATAGATCATAGTTTCCGCTCTCTCTATCTCTTAGTAATATCGAAAATTTATCACAGAATAAATCACTAGATCAGTGCATATATTATTAACTAAAGAAATAATAACATATAATAATATATTATAAAAAAGGAACGTGATTTAAATAAAACAGAATTTTATGTTTATTGATCATTTCATTACTTTTATATCACAGGATGATTCCTATACACAAGGAATCCCAGTGGTACGTTCTCAGTAATAGCTATGGTACGTTTTCGGTTACATTTGTGCTTTGGGCTGATTTTAGTTACACATGTACCTACAGCTTGCATGCAGAATCGGTTTTATATTTTCCAAGATATTTAACGACATTATTTTGAATCTGATTTATACATCAGATATAATGATATATATATATATATATATATATATATATATATATATATAATTTTTGTGCTTCAATGTTTATTGATATTAAATTAGGCTATTGCAACTTTTTCACATTTAATGAGTAAATAAAAGTCATTTGACAGGTATTTGGTCTTCCGATCATATGTTAGTTTGGTTATATAAACACATGTGAAAGAATCCCCCAAGTATAAAATAACTGAATCATAAAAAGTGAGGGCTCTGTGGTGTAATGGTAGCACATTCACCCGGCAAGTGAGAGATCCGGGTTCGAGTCCCGGCGGAGCAAGTACTTGTTGTGATTCAATGTTTATTAAAATAAAATTAGGCTATTGCAACTTATACAAATTTAATGAGTATATACATATTTATATATATATATATATATACTAAGGTATAGACCAAGATTAAGACAATGACTATATGGATGAGGTACTTTATTATTAAAAATTCAAAGTTTTTCTCTATTGTTTTTACCCAAAGTAGTTTAAATCCTAGTTTAGAAATTAATAATCACAGAATAAAACAGTTAAACCATTTATTTTTAGTTATAACGCTTTTAAAATTAACAGGAAGATTATCTTAATCAACAAATACTCTCGTATATTTTTTGAGCTAAAAAAAGAACACGAGATTTATGGTTTTAAACCCTTTCAGGACTCAAGTGTACAGAAGGAATCCAGTTTACATTTATTTTCCACATATTGTCCAAATTATATATCACTGCATACATATCTGGTAAAAAGTGTAAAAATCAATTAGAGAATTATTTGCTTAAACATGTCTGACAGATATCACTCAGGGATTTTATAGTAGTGCAATATTGAAAATAATTTGAAATTAGTGAATGCTACTTGACTTAAGAATAAAATTCATATAAATATATATATATATATATATGAATGAATTATGTATATAATTAAGTCCTACAAAATTACAGAAAGAATCAGTTTACATTCCTTTTCTTTATATTATCTAAAATATATAGTATCAGCTCATACATATCATATAAAAAATGAAATGACAACTTGGAGTAATATTTCATTCAATATATCTCAGAGATATCACTCAGGCATTTTATAATAGTGCAATATTAAAAACAAAATTTGAAATTATTGAATGCTAGTTGACTTATTAATAACATTCATAATGTAACTGCATTTAATTGCTTTACACTTAATACTTAAATAACGATATTAAAATTAATTATTTGAGGAGATATATGTTCTGTCCATGGTTTCAAATCCTTTCAGTACTCTAAATATACAGAAAGAATCAGTTTAAATTTATTTAATATACATTGTCCAAATGATATATCAGTTCATACATATAATATAAAAAATTTAATGATAACTTGGAGCACTATTTACTTCAATATGTGTGAGAGATAACACTCAGGCATTTTATAGTAGTGCAATATGGAAAATAATTTTAAATTAATGAATGCCAGTTGACTTGAGAATACAATTCATAACTAAATTAAATTTAATTGCTTATATTCAATAATTAAATAAATAATATTATACAGATTTTTAGGAGAAATATGATTTGTTATGGTTTTATATCCTTTCAGTACTTAAAAGTGCAGAAAAAAATCTATATTCATTTTCCATATACTCTACAAATGTAATAATATCAGTTCTTACATATGAGATAAAAGTGAAATGATTACTTGGAAAATTATTTACTTAAATATGTCAGAGAAGATAACACTCAGGCATTGTATAGTGGTGTAATATTGAAAATAATTTGAAATTAGTTAATGTTAGTTGACAGGAATGAAATTCATAACTTAATTTAATTGTTTACACTTATAACGATATATATATATATGTGTGGTTTTGAGGAATATGGTCTGTAATTTTTGATGTAACTAATTAGTTACTGAAACTATCACCATAGCTCTAATGTTAATCTTCACGGACATTCCGAATTAAATTTCGTCTTTACGTTTCTTCTCATATTACAAACTATTGTTTTTATTATTTTGTAACATACAATGTAATTAATAAACGCTAAGTTTCGGGAACTAAAGTATAATTTTTATAAAATTATTTAGCTTTAAAAACTTTTTTTAAATTAAATGGAGCTAAGAGTACCTTTGTAACTATTAGTTAATAATAAAACAGATAAAATTAATTTAATTAATTAATATAAATTTTAAATGTAGTACTCTTTCAGTTCTTAAGTGTAATAAGAATCACGTAATGTCAAATCACTATGTACAATGCTGCTAAAATTACTTAAAAAAACGCCATGTATTACTAAGTCCTTCATGGAGATGTTAACGCTAAACTTCTAGATGAAACGTTAAGAGCCTCTTTGGGCATAGCAATTTGCAAGAGCGAAAATTAAATCACTACTAATGATTTCTTGGAAAAATAGCAAAATGTTAGTCAATTAGGAGATTTGTATTTTTTGAGTTAAGGACATTTGATTAATTATAAAATATCTGAGAATTTTTCTTCTTTATTTTTAAAAGCTCAACCATGATAAAATCAACAATTTAGTTTTTTTATATGTCACTATCTATTACACCATTTACGTCAATAATAAATTAATATGATTATTTTTGTAAACGTAATATTATTCTGCAAAAGTTAATTGGGATAATTCGTATTCCTAAGAATAAGAAATTAACAAGTATTTCATAATTTAAAAAGTAACTTAAACATCGAGTGTGTAAATCATTTCTATTAGGGAATTTATTTTTAAGTAATTTTATCAACATTTCACATATTAAGCTTTTCGGAAATAATATTTATCTTTTCCAGTAGTCATATTCAGATTTTTCACTATGTTCTTAGGCAAAATTTGTGTATATTCAAGATTATTACATTAAAACTCTTCTTGAAACCAATATTAGCACTTTTCGTCAAATTGTTAAAACCAAACAATTAAGGATATTCCTAATAGACATGCTTAGTAAACACTGAATATTATGGGTGTAAAAGGATGAATATTACCTTATTATTAGTTTCTGGAATAATATATAATGAACATAAAATTCCATATAAAATTTTTGGAAAAGCTATTTCCCTTAAGTCATTGTTTGCAACAGATTTATTCTTATTATAATTACTGTCAAGGTTCGGTATTAATGTAGAAGTTGACAATACTTTTTATTTTATTTTCGAAGTGTCTCAACGATATTGATAAGCGAAATTATTAATGAAATTTCTCTAAATCCAATCTTCAATACCGTGAGTACGTGAGGATATTGACAATAGAACAGAAGTGGCTCAGTAATATTTATCTTAATATCCGCTATAGGTTGGTGAGAATTTGCTGATGGCTATGTTATTTTTTATGTTGTGGACTACTTATCTGCAGCCGAACATGTATTTTAGGGAACTGTTGTATACACAAGTTATGGTCTGAAGATGTGTCGAATAATTCTATTAATGATTGTGTAACCCACATCTTTACTGTATCATAAAAAAAATGGTTCTTATCGTTGTAATCAACCCTTCTTCCTTCTCTTACTGAAGTTATATATTGAATATATAGTCGTGGATTATGCAAAGAATAAACACTTCCAAAGGTCATGTTTCCAAAATAGAAAGATATTTCTTCATCTAAAAAATGAATTACCGCCACGGTATTGTACATGTGATGTCTTACCTGAAGTTTTAAATTCATAAAAAGAGACCAACTGTTAACACGCGTAATGAAAAAATGTAAATTGATTAAATTCATGTACACTATTAATTCAAGATTTTCATTTGTAAAAGCAGAGTTTACATTGTTACAGACAGGCCAATGTAGCGCTGTTTTGGGGGTGATTTCTTACGGATAACACGTATACTCATTTAAGATAATATTTATTTAAGAAGAATAATTTATCACAGTTATTTTAAAATCACATTTAATAAAGTAAGTAGTACTAAAAAAGACAGACACCCATTTAAATATAATTTCAGAGTACTTAAAAAATTGGATTTTTTTCATTATTTCGCCGGTTTACTTAATTAACTGTTCACTAATTAACCGTACTTTAATAATTTACAAATTGTGTGTATAAAATTTTTGTTAAATACAATGACTGAATTGAAAAATATCTAAATTAATTAACACACAACATTCAATAACACATGACGATTCTCAGTATCGATCTTCAGCTATTAAAACAAAAGTAAAATATAACATTTTATAACTATAGTTCGACTCAATAAAACATTTCAATGTCAGTATAGGAATTTATATCGTGTTTACGGAGCAAGATCGTTTCCTGATTGAAAGGAAAAATCAGATACGAGTTTTGAACTCCATTATTCAGATATATTTAAATTGCTTGGAAATAACAGAGCAGATTTGTGACAATAATTTAAATAAAAGCTTTATAATAATCGTATACATTTATTTTATTATATTTATAATATCAAACATTGTTTCTGGTTATTAAAATAGTCTACAGTATTAAAATGAACTGTACCAGTAAAACATCAAAGCTTAAATTTTGAATATCGCAAAAAATGCAGTGCAAAGATCATACGACTTGGACAGTTTAACTTCTAAATTTATTGTTCTTCTCTATGCTGAAGAATCTATTCACATTTGGAACTTATTGTTTGTCTATATATATATATATATATATATATATATATATATATATATATATATATATAAAAGCAAAGTTTAATGTCGAATTATCGGAAATATTATCATGTATTATAAACAAACGTTATCGCTTAAATTTGCATTGACTTTTATATTAGAATACAAATTACTAACTTTTTAAGAATACAACTTATAACTAGTAGAATTTAAAGTACTTCATTAAATATTACGATAGTATTTTCTAATATTTCAGAATAAAAGAATTCCTAAAAATTCCTGAATATGTACTAAGTATATATTATAAGAATCTAAAGAAACTTTAATTTAAGCTCAAAAAGTTTTCAAAATGTCTTGCTTTAAATACATGTAATTCCTCTTGTAGTGGCCACAAATATCTACTTTACCGATCTTCAGGGAAAGGTGCCTTTAAGGAGTATGAATTTTAAATTCATCTTGTTTTCCTACACAATCACGGATATCACCCTCTTAAGTAGTTTGTTTAATAGTTTTGCTGTAATAGTGGTAATATTTAAGTTTTTTGAAGGCGTTTTTAAAAGTATTAAATAGTTTTACGAACCTTGAAAATAAGCAATAATTTACTGAACAGTTGGTTAAAACATATAGGTTTATAAAAACATTTATAAATACTTTCGTACTGCTAGACACATCAGATGATAGGCTACGTAGATCAATGAGATAACTTTACCGCTAACTGTACCAAAGTATTAAAGAAGTGGTTTTGGTTACGTTTGGTTTAACAGCGCTTCCACTACTTAGTCACGTGATACGGCTTTACACGGTTACACTCAGTTGCTGTCTTGTATGCTAGAGTATTATTGTTAATTTGACAAGAGACTCCCGTGTCTAAGCAAACCCAGGTAATGACAAAGGATCTGATATTTATGTGCTTCAAGGTTATGTTTGTTGTTTCATATTGAGAATAAATTGATATCCTTGATTCATGTAAAGTTTATCTAAATTGGTTATGATGTGGAATACAATTGTTTACGTGTTTGGCCCTAATATCGTTGTTATATAGGTTTAAATGTCTAAACTTGGTTATAACATCTCTATTTCATTTCTCATACTTGATTTTTTGGAATAACATACGACTTTGGTAGACTCAGTTCTCTAATACCTGTCCTTCCAGTCATTCGTGCTTCAGGAACCCTTCACCTTCTAGCAGTACTTACACTTTATGACACCTCTGTCAGTGTAACATCTCTGCTGTTGAATTACAATGTATATATATATATTTTTTAAGGAATATACCTATATATATATATATATATATATATATATATATATATATATATAGGTATATTCCTTAAAAAATCAGTTGTCACAGTATATGTTTGTTAATATTTGTAAAAGATTTAACGCATTGTAATTATATTTTTTAATTTGAGACCTTTTTAACAGAAAAACGTTTTAATATTAAATTATTTTTACACTGGAAAAAAAGGGAAGACGAACTGATTTTCGCACGTTTACAGGGATAGCAATTGAATGCTTCCTTACAAATGCGGAGAGCCTTCATTACTGTGACCGCAGTTCGAGATCCATATACTAGTGACATGCTCAAGTTTTCTTACAGGAATAAACCCTGGTGGGCTGTCCCATAGTGGGTTCACACCGAACATGTGAGAAGGTAGATTGCATCCGGGTCTAAGGATGAGTACGCTAGTTCTGCGACCAAATTCCACTAGGATAGTGTCTTATCAACTAGTCACTCGCTGACTTCTCAGGTTATGGGTCTGATTACGGTACTTTAGTGTAAGAGGTTGCTAGCCAGGACATGGTTGAGTGTTGTTCTATGCAAATTGGTAGGAGAGATGTCACAGAGCCTTATCAGGCCTCACTTTTGTCTAACGGGAGATGACTGAGATAATAAACTGTGCTTACGGGATATATATACAAGAGACGACCACAATCTTACACATCCTGAATTTGCTGTTTACTTTGGAAAAAGTGCTTCAGAAAGAGATCGGGTTGCAAATTTACCAACGAAGTTTTATTAATTTGTCGTATCACTGAACGTAAAAATGTCCGAGAATACAGGTGGGATTGTGTATGTACGTGCATTTATGTGTGTACATGTAAATGTGCATGTTTGTGCATGGTATACATGAGTGTGTCTGTACGATGTGTATATAAGAATGTGAGTGTGTGTATCTGGTAACTGTAAACATAACAATACGATAATAGTTTAAGCGGATAGCTAATATAAGACTGTAGGTGTTGTACTGTGTACAGCCAGGCGTAAGGTGTGGTGGGTGGAGTAATGTGATTTATAATGGATGACCTTGCAGAAGTGGATAATTTAAGATATGTTGCATGTTTCGACTGTGAGGATGTATGTGAAGTTGATTTAATTATTCAAGCACAAATATACGTTTCATTCATATAAATATCAGGAGCTATAACACAAATTTTGACGAACTAGTGGTTGTGCTAAATAGCATTAAAATTAACTTTGACTTAATAATTCTCACAGAAACTTGGTGTGAAGAGGGAGAATATGAGATGTTTAAAATTGAAGGATTTGATATTTTTTGCAATAGGTTATGGAGAAATCAGAATGATGGAGTTATCTGCTATGTAAATAAGTTATTTAGTAGTATGGTGAGTGAAGTAAAGTTTCATGGCGCAACGTGTCTTGAGGTGAATGTAGAAACCGGCAGTGAGCGGTTCACGTCCTGGCACTTTATCGTAGTCCATCAAACGACGGTGACCTTGAACTGTTTATCAGTGACTTAGAGAGATACTGTGACAGTCGAGTCAGGGACTGCACGTACTGGATTGTGGGGGATATTAACTGTTGTATACTGGATAGCGCGAGATCGGCGGCGGCTGAGCGATATCTCGACGTACTGTACGCAGCAGGGTTTGTGGCTTGTGTAGACAGACCTACTCGCGTCACTGCACATACAGCTCACTCATATTTTTGCTTCACTCATATCGATCATATTTTTGTAGACGCTCATAGTACTGAAAATATTATTTCAGTTGTCAAAAAAACTGCAATAACAGATCATTTTTTGATTGCAACTGAATGGAGTAGATTAAATAAAAAATCTGGTAGCAGATCGAGTAAAAGTTTAGTCGTAATGAATAAATCCAAAGTAAAAGAATCAAATAGCTAGATGCAACTGTAACGAAATACATAATTGTACTGATGTAAATAATTGCGCCGAAATTTTGGTCAGAAAAATTAACGATAGTATGAAAGTCTCCTCAAATCATGTAGTTTTTCGGAATAAGGAGTTGAAGTTGAAACCTTGGATAAGTCGAGGACTAATTACATCAATCCGTAAAAGAGATAGACTGAGCAAACGAGTTAAACGTCAGCCTTTCAACCGTGAATTGTTAAATTATTTCAAAAATTATCGTAATATTTTAAGTAAACTAATAAAAACAACAAAAGAAAATTATTAAAAAACTCAAATTAATCAATCAATCGAAAATCCTAAAAAACTGTGGCAGCATATCGGAGAAATAGCAGGGAAAATAAAACAAATTCACGCTTCCCAGTGGAACATTTCGTTGCTTCGGTTACAAATATCAAAGATGATGATAACACAAATTATGCAGTGAATTTACTAAATAATTATTTTGTTAATGTGGGAGAAGAGTTGGCTGGCACGGTCCCTGTAGTTGATTGCCCGGTTGATATTGAACATATCAGGTTGCGGACGGAGTTTAGGTTGACTCCAGTTACCGAACAGCAGATGGAAGAGTGTATGGTCTAGTTAAAAGGAGGCTCAGCTCAAGGAATGGACGGTATAAATACTGATATTATTAAATATAACTTTACCTATCTAGAAAAATGAATCTTGCACATAATAAATACTAGTCTCATAGATGGTATTTTTCCAGACATATTTAAAATCGCCAAGGTGATGCCTATATTCAAGGGAGGGGAGAAGGGAGAGCGTTCGAACTATCGCCCGATATCTCTCTTAAGCGTTATATCCAAGTTATTAGAGAAGATTGTTAGAAAACAATTAACCCATTATCTATTTGAAAACAATATAATTTTTTTAAATCAGTTTGGTTTTAGGAAAGATGTTACGGTGGAAGACGCCCTTTTTAATTTAACAAGACACATCCATAACAATATAGCTAAAGGCAAGCTCTCTTTATTGGTGTTCATCGACTTAGCAAAAGCTTTTGACTCCCTAAATAGACACATTTTGGTAAAAAAATTAGAATTAATTGGTGTAAGAGACAACGCGCTCAAGTGGTTTAAAAGTTATTTATGTAATAGACGGCAAATTGTTGAAATTAACGGTATAAAAAGCGAATTCAAGCAAATAAATTTTGGGGTTATCCAGGAGAGTACACTTGGACCTTTACTTTTCTTAATCTATACAAATGATGTAGGAAAGATCATTCTTAATAACAGTACGTTATACTTTTACGCAGATGACACAGTAGCGTTATTTCATGGTCATATGTGGGAGGAAGTCTATAGGAATGCTGAGAGAGGACTTCACACCATTAAACAGTGGTTTGACAGTAATCGACTGACTGTAAATGTATGCAAGACGAAGCACATGGCTGTGTCCCTGCGCGCAACGCGCGACCCAGTGGGTCTACAGCTGAAGATGCACAATGGGCAGTGCGGTGGCCGGCAGATACCCTGTCAGTGTCATCGTATCGAACGTGTTAGTACTTTCAAATATCTTTGAGTAATGTCTGATAATAGACTCGCTTGGGCAGCCCGTGTTAGCTATATCAATAGCAAACTACGGAAATGCATTTATATGTTCGTTACATTATCACATGTGCTAAATTTCCGCCATATCAAAATTGTTTATTACGCATATGTTCAGTCGATCCTTCAGTATGGAATCATTGCGTGGGGAGGGGCTTCTAATACAGTAATAAAACCATTACAAAAATACACAAAATTCTATTATGAAAGCTGGTCTCAAAAACCAAGGTGGTTCCCATCAGAAAATTTGTTTAGTTTATTTATGATTCTTGATATTAGACAACTATTCCTAAAAGTTTTGATTTTGTATGGTTTTAAATATAAATTTCAATTTTTAGAGAAAGTGGAACATACATACAACACAAGACATAGATTAAATATTGGTATCGCCGCAGCACGTTATACTAAGTCTATAAATAAAACAAATTCTTTCTACGTTCTACACACAATCTACCAAAATTTACCATTGGAACTGAGAGAAAATTGGAACATGAAAGTCGAAGCGTACAAAAAGAAGTTAATGAACTGGTTAATTGCATTGGGTGGTGCAAACACTATACTCACTTTTATCTACTCTGAGTGATCTGTTCGTGCCGAGTGATAATTATTGCGATGATATTTTATATATAGTTTGTGAATACCATGGTGACGGACAATTCTTCTTAATTAATGCATTTAGCTTTTGTCTGAAATAAAATGAAATAAAATGAATCTGGGTTTTCTATTATTATTCCGTTCCTTGTAAGTAAGCTGCAGGTTTTCTTTCGATTATCAAATTTTGAATCAAGAAGGAAAGGCATTGATTTAAGTTTTCTTTCCTAGATCATCAATGGATTCATCGAGTGTCCTGAGTTTCTTGCCGAAGTTAATCTGAGGGTTCCATGGAGCACCAGATCTTCTGAACTGTTTCGTAGGGGACTGTCCAGCATGGGGATATGGTTTCTCCAGCAGCTTCCCTTTTCTGCATCGCTCTGGAAACCTTGTATGCAGCAGCGTTGACTTCTTCAGCCCTTCCCTCCAATCCTTCAAAAGGCAACTGAGTACTGTTCCGAGTTAGTGAAAAATACAGGAGGCCTCGGAAGCGTGCCCCTCCCAAACTCGGAGCAAATCATAAAAAAAAAAAATCACATGCCACTAGTGGGAAGAGACAAAAACGAGACAAGATTTCGAGTACAAGAAATATAATTAGTAGGTGGCAAACATTTCCATGCAAAATACAATATACAGTTAACTGCAGCACCACGGTGCACCGCGTAACTTAAAAACTAAATAACAACAATAAAATAAATTCCAATAATAACAATAACACAATAAATAAATAATATAACATTAATAACACAATAAATAGAAATTTGGTCTATAAATAACATATATCAGGTACGGCATGTAGGAAAAATTATCTTTAACAGGTAAGTGTTATGAACTGAGGGGAGGGAAAAGGTTGTAGAATTTCTAGGCCCACTATTTTTAAAAAGTAATTTGGTTTCAGGTTTGTAGCCAAAAAATAAAAAAAATATTTAAAGCCGATTTTCGAAGGAGGCGGGGGCTTAGTTGCCTCCACGAATCCGAATTAAAGATGAAATCCTCCCCTTCAGTTCATGTAACTAAACTAAATACACACTACTCTTAACACTGGCCCTCCTCCAGATCTAATATCTGGCAGCGCTCGCTGCACCCCAATCCTCGCAAGTTCAGTATTAGAAAAGTAAAAAAACATTTTGGATCCAACCTTGTTCCAGATGAAATGAATATGAGCACATGCACTCCGGTTGGATGCCGGTACAGGAGCACTGGCAGGGCGCGGGGCATTCAGTTTTGGTTTCAGTGGTTTCATTGGGCAGACTCGCCGCACCCGTCCCGCTGACGACACTCACGGGGACCCTGCCGAAAGTCGGAGAATTAGCCAGCCATGTGGAACGGGACGAGCAGCGAACAGACAGCAAACGCAGTAGCTTCTCCGAACGTGTCTCCGAACAGTCTGACCGCTCCGAACAGTAGCCGGTGCCGGTGCCGGTGAACAGCTGGTCGGTAAACTAGTCAAGGTCAACCAGCTGACCTCAACCAATCAGTCCAACCAGGCAGAAAATCAATACTTGACGGAGTGACTCCCCCACCGACTGACAAGAGTGGCCGAGGTGGGAAAATAATAGACAAAAAATAAATTGCCCAAACTGAGCCCGGCTCAACCTCCCCCACTAAAAAGGGTGCAACCCCAAACAAAACCTCTCCCCCACTGAAAGAAGAACCAACAAGCTCTGGCACAGGAAACGGGAAGTCGAGAACCCTAACAGGAAACGAAGTCCTGAGCAGGAGGCAGACAAAACACGATCCTCCTGAAATTTTGAGAGGCGCCTCTCTTGGAGAAAGAAGAAAAGAGAAAGAGAGTAAAACGACACCACAGGGAAAACCAGGGGTGATCAGTCCCCAGACACCCCCGCAGCCGCACCAGTATCCAGAGCATGACCAGAGGTATCACCACGGAAGGCCTTCAGATGAGAAACGTGGGCCTTCCGCCACAACCTCCCCGATACGGGATCAACCAACTCAGCAGTAACTGGGGAGAGAAAACGAAGAATCCGGTGAGGACCTGTCCACCGATAGCAAAGTTTGGCTGCCCGTTTATCCACGGCCGAACTGACCGGATGGGCCTTACAAAAGACAAGATCCCCCACCTGGAAGGGGTTAGCAATACGTCCCTTATTGAATTTTCTCCTCACCCTTTCCCTAGACTGTAGGAGCTTAACCCTGACTGCTTCCCAAGTGTCACTCACATTGGGAGTACCAGGCACTGGTAGAAGACTATCCAGACTCCAGAGATTAGACAAGGGATCAGAAGGAGGACGACTAAACATGACCTGGAAAGGCGTGGAATCATGACTTTCGTGAAGAGCAGAATTGAAGGCTAACTGAAGCCAGCTCAGGTTTTCATCCCAGGTAGTTTGTTTCTCAGCGTGATAAGCGATGAGGGCGGCTCTGAGATTGCGGTTGAACCGCTCAGCATGAGAAGGCTGGGGGTAGTAAGGAGATGTCGTAACATGTTTGATTCCATGCCCAAAACAGAAGCGATGAAACTCCCTCGACACGAATTGTGTGCCGTTGTCTGAGACGAAGGTGGCGGGCACTCCAAAATTCTGTAGAAGGCGGGACTTGAGTGCCTTGACGGTGAGCGACGCCGTGGCACTCCTAAGAGGGATCAACCAGCAAAACTTAGAGAAAGCATCCACAGCGACAAGCAGGGAGGTGTTCCCTGACTTGCTACGGGGAAAGGGTCCCACATAGTCAATGAACACTTTCTCAAGAGGCCGCTCCGCCACCTCGGAGGAAAGAAGTCCTAATTTGGTATTTTGTGCTGGTTTACTGACCGAGCAAAGATGACAAGCTCGTACTCTACCAGCAATGTCTCTGTCCATACTCTTCCAGATGAACTTATCTCTGATTTTAGCGATGGTCTTGTGAATACCTAAATGACCGCCCACGGGAGAAACATGAAAGTAGGAAAAGACCATCGGTATGAGGGCACTCGGCAGAACAATCTTGGGACCACCTCCGCGTCGGGCACGACAGCAGAGGACACCCTTGGACAAGAAGTAAGGAGAGTGGGCTTCTCCCTCCTGGAGCTCACCAATGATGTTTGACAACTCGGGGTCTTGAAGTTGGTGAGAGCCAAAACTCTCAAAGGCAGCAGGGAAATCCAACATCACAGTCCCACACAACGGTGCTTGAGAATCAACAGGATCGCTGGGTAGATGATACATTCTAGAAAGAGCATCGGCGACGACGTTTTGGGTACCGCGAATGTGCTGCACCCTGAATTTAAAGGCCGCAATTTTGACAACCCAGCGACCAATCTTCCCGAGTTGTCGAGGATGGGCCAATAGCCAGGAAAGAGCCTGATTGTCAGTTTCCAGCAGAAATTCGGAATGCTCTAGGAACCTCCGAAACTTATCCATGCCGAAAACGACCGCCAGACACTCCAGCTCATAAATAGAAGATTTCTTTTCCTGAAGGGTCAAAGTCCTAGATGCAAAAGCTATAGGTTGCCGAGCGCCGTCGAATTCTTGAGAAAGCACAGCTCCTACAGCACAGGATGAGGAGTCAGTCTGCAAGATGAAGGGCCTACTAAAGTCCGGTATTCGCAGCACAGGAGGTTGGATAATAGCCTCCCTAAGCAGTTGAAAAGCACGTTCTTGATCTTCACCCCAAACGAACTTTGCGTCTTTCCTTCTTAAGGCGTTCAGAGGGGCGGCCACCTCGGCAAAGTCAGGAATAAACCTACGGTAGAAATTAACCATGCCGATGAATCTGGCAACACCCTTGGCATCCTTCGGAGGAGGGAAATCCCGAATGCCTTGGGTCCTGGCAGGGTCTATAGATACACCCCTAGACGACACGAGGTGACCGAGAAACGATATTTCAGACTTGGCGTAAGACACCTTCTCCGGATTGACTGTAAGGCCAGCCCTACCCAACCTAACCAAGACCTCCTCAAGATGTTTAACGTGTTCCGTGAAAGACTCACTGTAGACCAGAAGGTCATCAAGATAATTAAAGACATACTTGAACTTCACATCGTGGAAGATGGAGTCAAGCAACCTAGTTAACGTTTGGGCCCCCACAGCTAGCCCCATAGGTACAGATCGGTACTGATACAAATTCCACGGAACACAGAAGGCCGTGAGAGGACGTGATTCCTTCTTCAACGGAATCTGATGATATGCTTGGTTCAAATCAAATATAGTGAAAAATTTGGCCTTACCGAACCAATCAAAAGCAGAATGGAGATCGGGGAGAGGCACTGAGTCTATTTCAATTTTGGCATTAAGTTTTCTTAGGTCAACCACCATACGATGTTTTCCATTAGGCTTTGGAACCAAGAACGCTGGACTGGCATACGATGAGTTTGAGGGCTCAATAACTCCTTGATCCAAGAGATCCTTGATGATACCACGCATAACCTCCATCTTTGGAGGAGCCAACTTGTATGGGTGGGAGCGTACTGGCTGAGTGTCAGTCAGACGAATTTCATATTCAATGAGATGGGTAGAACCGAGCTTGGGTGTGAGGACCTCCGGAAATCTTGAGCAAAGCTCACGGAGAACCCCAGCTTGCTCCTCATCCAAGTGACCGAACGGGTCCCCAGGGGCAGAACCTTCCTTACACTCCACCTCCACAACCTGCGGCGTCGATTTGCATTTATCAGAAAAGGGGACTGACACTCGCCGATTGAATTTGAAATAAGACTGGCCCGCCTGAAGATCCAGCACCAAACCAGTCTTTTGAATAAAATCCGCCCCCAAAATACAATCCATACTCAGGTCCTGGGCCACAAGGAAGCTCCACACCCATGAAAAATATTCAACCTTAAACTTGATTGAAGCCTTCTTCGAAATTGGAAGAGGGGAATTAGAAGCAGTCCAGCAAGTTAAAGAAGACTCCTCGGTGTGCTTCACCAAACCTAACCTTGAAATGGCTTCAAAAAGACGGGAAGAGATGAGGCTACAGGCTGACCCGGAATCAACTAGGGCCTTATGCACTGAGTCTCCCACTAAGATATTGATATAAGGGCACACCGAAGATGCTGTCCTAAGCCGTAGGTTTCCCTTTTCTGCTAGGCTCGTAGTGTCCAAACTATTAATCAAATTTTTCGCAAAGGTACTATTTTTTTGAAATTTTTTCTTAGACCTCGGGGGAACTTCAGAGAAAACCCCCCTTTGATCTAGTTTTTTGGACCAGTGCGATATCTCCTAGGACACTCCCGCCGAGTATGACCTCGTTCACCACAGGCATAGCAGATGGGTGAATGAAGCCCACCAGAGTGATGTGGCCCATCCACGGGATTCTGTACGGCCGTGACAGCCCTGGAGGGCTGGATGGAACGATGATTGTTCCTCTCCGCCCTCTGCCGGTCAGCAAACTGCACGCTGCGCGAAGCAATGCACAGACGGTCCAGTTCAGAAAAGGTGGAAGGGCGACCAGCAAAAACTAGACGGGACCTCTCTTCAGGATTGAGACCCTCAAGAATGGTGGTGACCACAGTACTTTCGGGGATATTGAGCCTTAACACCCTATCAGTGTCCCTCACCTCGGCCACAAACTTAGCCAAACTCTCTCCGTTGCCCTGAGGCCTAAAGAATTTCTCCACACGGAGACGTTCCCTCAACGGACCAGGAACAAAGAAATCCAATGCCTCCCTATGAAAATCATCCAGGGTACCACCCCTCTGGAGAACTCGAACCAGACAGTCACCCAAAGGTGGCCTACAAAACGGAGAGATGACATGCAGGAAGCTCGCTCCCTGAAGACCAGGCAAGTCATGCAGTCGCAGGATCTCAGATAGAAACCGCAGCAAAGCTTCAGTATCCAGACCATCCACCGTTGGTAGTCGCTGCAGCAACGGGGTAAGTGGGTTTGGGAGCTTGTGATACTGAACAAAGGATCCCGTCATCACAGCTCCCAGTCCTCCAGATCCAGCAGGCAGGGTCCCGTCCACACCAGACACCCCCGACGCCACGCCCACATCAAAGTCTGCAACAACTGACCTAGGGATCCGGCATTCACCCTTAACAGCCGCAGCAGAGTCAACCGCAGACAAGGTTTTTTCAGGAGCCTTTGCTCCCTCGTCCCTCTCGAGTACAGTCAGCAGGCTGTCCACCAAGGTGATGCGTTCCTCCAACCACTCCCTATCACCAGAACTGGTAAGCTTGGATCTAAGTAGCGACAGCCTCATATGTAGATGGGTAAGCCGGGACAAATACCTAGCCCTCTCTCGGCCAGTAGGCGGCGACTCCAACCAGTCCTCCTGACTATTTTCAAAAGTCTCCAACTTAGCCTCCAAAATAGGCCTCTGCTTCTGGAACGTCAAATCTCTAGGCCAGGTCGTGTCCAGTTCCATATTATCACGCAGTTGCTTCCGCATGGACTCGCAGTCGGAACCCGGATTAAGCCCACGAGCCAACAACTCAAAATGGAGATCCTCCTTCAGCAAGTATTCAGGCACCAGAGAGACAGGCATGATAACAAAGAGTAACAAAAAACTAACAAACAACACACTGACTCGAAGTCAACGACTAACAAAGCAATAACTAAGGCGACAAGTGAATAACTTAGTGAGACAACACTCTCAGCAGGGTCCCCAGAATTCCTGCCGTCCACGAAACACGGCAGCGAATCCAAAATACCACAGCAAAACACTACGCCGTACCAGAACAAAACCAGAAAAAAAAACAACGAAGACAAGATATAACAAAAACACACAAGTAACAAGAATCCGAAAATAATTAAGTTCACACACTTCCTGTAAGTCAGCGAAAAATAGCTCAGCGAGACGGCACAGGCGCAGGAAGTCACAAACTAACTTCAACTCGCGCCTCTCACCACCAGTGGCAAAACAAAAACCCCGGGCCCGCAGAGGGTTTAAAAAACACGCAACCACGCTCTGCTACCATTTTGTTCCGAGTTAGTGAAAAATACAGGAGGCCTCGGAAGCGTGCCCCTCCCAAACTCGGAGCAAATCATAAAAAAAAAAAATCACATGCCACTAGTGGGAAGAGACAAAAACGAGACAAGATTTCGAGTACAAGAAATATAATTAGTAGGTGGCAAACATTTCCATGCAAAATACAATATACAGTTAACTGCAGCACCACGGTGCACCGCGTAACTTAAAAACTAAATAACAACAATAAAATAAATTCCAATAATAACAATAACACAATAAATAAATAATATAACATTAATAACACAATAAATAGAAATTTGGTCTATAAATAACATATATCAGGTACGGCATGTAGGAAAAATTATCTTTAACAGGTAAGTGTTATGAACTGAGGGGAGGGAAAAGGTTGTAGAATTTCTAGGCCCACTATTTTTAAAAAAGTAATTTGGTTTCAGGTTTGTAGCCAAAAAAATAAAAAAAATATTTAAAGCCGATTTTCGAAGGAGGCGGGGGCTTAGTTGCCTCCACGAATCCGAATTAAAGATGAAATCCTCCCCTTCAGTTCATGTAACTAAACTAAATACACACTACTCTTAACACTGGCCCTCCTCCAGATCTAATATCTGGCAGCGCTCGCTGCACCCCAATCCTCGCAAGTTCAGTATTAGAAAAGTAAAAAAAACATTTTGGATCCAACCTTGTTCCAGATGAAATGAATATGAGCACATGCACTCCGGTTGGATGCCGGTACAGGAGCACTGGCAGGGCGCGGGGCATTCAGTTTTGGTTTCAGTGGTTTCATTGGGCAGACTCGCCGCACCCGTCCCGCTGACGACACTCACGGGGACCCTGCCGAAAGTCGGAGAATTAGCCAGCCATGTGGAACGGGACGAGCAGCGAACAGACAGCAAACGCAGTAGCTTCTCCGAACGTGTCTCCGAACAGTCTGACCGCTCCGAACAGTAGCCGGTGCCGGTGCCGGTGAACAGCTGGTCGGTAAACTAGTCAAGGTCAACCAGCTGACCTCAACCAATCAGTCCAACCAGGCAGAAAATCAATACTTGACGGAGTGACTCCCCCACCGACTGACAAGAGTGGCCGAGGTGGGAAAATAATAGACAAAAAATAAATTGCCCAAACTGAGCCCCGGCTCAGTACTCTGCCAGCATATGCATCTTCACTTTTCACACAACTCACGATTACGTCACCGTTTGACCAGGTGGAACGAACTTGACGGAATTAAGATAGAAACAATTTCACATTACTTTTACATTGTTTATTAAAGTTAGAGTATTTTTTTAGCATGTCTTTTTAACCATAAAATTAATAAATTCTGTACACATGTTTTATGTTGCACCATCGTCCATTTTAACTGCACCACCATTGATATTAAAAAAATTGTTTGAAGTGAAATTTTAAATTTATAACCCCGTATAATTTTTAGTTAAATTAAAAAAAGTAAAATATTATAGCCAACCTCAGATTTTTTATGGAAAATTCTATATTTCCTTCAATTTTGGAAACAACAAATATTTATGGTTGTCTTTATATTGTTTAAATTTTTAGGTAAGGCATTAAGATTTTATGTATCAACACTATATCTATTTTGAATTTACATTTATCACAATTTATACAATTAGTATGAAATATTCAACGTATATAACATTTAGAATATATTAATATTTTAGCTTCTATTTTGCAGCATAATTATGTTTCAAGGCTTACAAATAACAATTAACAGGTAAATAATAATGATAACTACTTGTATAAAATAAACCTAATCAATAATATACAATGAATAATTCATTATCAATAAATTAAAGCCTGACTACTAAAATAAACAATTACAAATATAAAACCGCATAAAAACAGATACATTCACATTTAGTACAAAAAGCTAAAATATCAATTGCCAACGCTCAATATTTTAACAAAATATTAAACCGGAACCCGACGCCTGTAATTTCTGTAACAACTATCCCTGCACAACTATAGTAGTGTATTGCGGTCAATAGATTGAAGGCGCTAAGATAATACGACCGCAACTGATTTAACATGCACTGCTGAGGATGACTAGGGCAGCACTAGTCGGGTTACAGTTGCGGCACAGTTGGCAACACCTGCAGCAACATTTATTATATTTAATAATTCGGTTATTTACTCTTAAGGACAGTGTGTCGAGGTCCTAAAGATTGTAGGTGAAACACTAATAATTTCACTTGAAATTTTATGCAGTTAAATAGCACTTTAGATTTAACTTTTTTAGGAAAAATCATGTACTTCAAAACGCTCAAGTCTATATATAATAAAGGATCTAAGTATCTGACCCTTAATTAACAAGCGATTAAGTTTACATGATAAAGATGCTAAGTGACTGATGCTCAACTTCATAGCGTTTAAGTTCATACAAAAAAGACGCTAAGTTCCTAATCATATTGTTTATGTTTACATAAAAAAAGCTAGTAACAATAAATATGCCAGACAGATTACGTTATTAACGGTTAATATTGTAAACTAATGTTAAATTCGCAGTAAATAAACCTAAAATAACGTGAAGTAAAGATGATAATGAATTCTGTGACAGTGCAATACTGTGTAGTTGGACTGCAAAAATGGCGTCATACGTATGTCACAAACGTTTTGAGTCATAATGAAACGGGTAATATTCTAAACTTATGTTATTTTCTCAGTAAATAATCCTTAAATAAACTAAAATAACGTGAAGTAAAGATGATAATGAATTATGTGACAGTGCAATACTGTGTAGTTGGCCTGCAAAAATGGCGTCATACGTATGTCACAAACGTTTTGAGTCATAATGAAACGGGTAATATTCTAAACTTATGTTATTTTCGCAGTAAATAATCCTTAAATAAACTAAAATAAAGATTTTTATGAATTTTGAGACGGTTTAGTAGTGTAAATTTGGCTTGCAAAAATACCGTCATACATAAGTCACAAAAGTTTTGAGTCATAATGAAACGGGTAATATACTAAACTTATGTTATTTTCTCAGTAAATAATCCTTAAATAAACTAAAATAAAGATTTTTATGAATTTTGAGACGGTTCAGTAGTGTAAATTTGGCTTGCAAAAATACCGTCATACATAAGTCACAAAAGTTTCTCGTCATATTTAAACAGGTTATTATTCTAATTTAATGTTAAATCTTAGTAAATATATTTAAAATCACGAAAAGTAAAGATTATAATGAACTTTGAGACAGTTAAATATTATTCCTAACATCAACAACGCAGACTAAACATTGAAAATTCTGTTTCAATAACTACATGACATATTTTTCTAAACAGCACAAACTAAATTAAACTATTGCTATTTTTAAGTCCATTTACAAATATTAGTGATTTTATGATTGTCAAACATACGTGATTAAGTTTCTAATTTCTCTAAACCCATAGCGAACATTCAAGGCTAAATGTCAAAGGAATAGAACAAACTGACATTGTCTATTATTACTCTGGGTGAAGTAATAAACAATTTTCTATTTGTCTTAAACTGGAAAGGCAGCAAGAATATTTTTACATGAAAAATTTTTATTATAAAAAGTAATACCTCAGTTGTGACTAATATTTTTTAATTGAATTCCAAAAAAATCAATTGCGTTTTTAATATTGTAATATCTAAATCTCTTCGTAGCAGAAGTCTAGTCAGCACAATTCAAGCCTACATGTAGTTTAACAGTGTTTTTTTTTTATAAACCATTCAAGTCTTTATAATTTAAATATGTTTTTCTGCTTCTTTAGACATAAGTTAATTCACACAAAACACTATTGGCTGAACAACCAGCATTTTTGTGATCAATAAATTTCTCTAATGTAAATTTCTCCAAATGATGCCTCGAGAACAAACTGAACAATCAAAATGTAATATCAGTATGAAAACTTTTACACAGACCAGATTGAGTTTAATAAGGATGACACGTAAATTGGTGTATGAATATCTTGTTACATTAAAGTTGTTTTACCCAGCGTATAATACCGAGATATTAAAAAACCTTTCTTTGAATAAAAATAATTTATTAATATCGCCAATGATTTTTCTATCAATCTTGACTGGATCACTCCTCAATTATTTGTATTCTAGAAGTCACGCTTATGTCATATGTGATTTAGTATTAGATTTGCTGCTTATAAATAACTATGGGCAACCACCAATTTTATTCAATAAAGTAAACTAAAGTATGATAAGGTGTAGGCTATAAGTTGTGTGTTTCAGTTATAATGTGTTGTGGCTACTGATGAGTTTTAATGAGTTGTTCTGTTTTTACATTGTAGCTTTAGTAGGACTTTACTGGTTGGCCTAACAATGGGTATTTTATGTAGTATCAAACTAAATGCGTTGTGTGTTATTATATTTTTACAATGATACATAACAAAGGATCCAGAACAATTTTATTTATTTAGAAGTTTTTATAACTCAATTTCCACTCCATTATATTATTCGTTCTTGAAAAAGCATGTGTTGGAAAGTATGATACATTTTCAGTGTTTGCTACTTTTTATTATGTTATGTTTTTTACGATATTAAATAATGAACATATATAACTGTCTTAATAGTAATAAAATATATAACAAACGCTTGATTACTTTAGATAATGTTGTCAGAATATTAATCTGTACTGAAATTTACAGCAACGTTTTATTAACCATGTACTCTAAAATTATAAACTCGATATCAGATGTTGGATCTACAAGAACTTTTCCTTCACAGCATGTTTTACATACTTAGATAATTAAAAATCTGGCGTAAACGAGTTGTAATAATTAGCCTAGAATATAGTTTAATAAAATAGTTTACAATAAAATGATGTAATATATATTCGTATTGTTACTCAATTTTCTTTCTTATTAAATATCTAATCAAAGACCATTATAGTAATGGTTTTCTCACGCAGGTATTCAACTAAAACTAAACTATAGCTATCACATACCCTGCACAACTACTTTTTTAAAATCTTAACCCTGAAAATAATTATTACTTAATGCTGAAAACTTCAGTAATAAGCAACAAATGAAGAGTCCAGTAATGCTTTGCTCTAAGTATAAATTAAACATTGTGTGTTAATGTTGCGTGGAAGAGTGCCCTGGTGTAAACTTCTGTAACTAAAATTAATGGATTACAAATTTTAGAAAGTATTTTATACAATAAGTTCCTCTCTATTTTTTTAAATTCTGAATGAATAACATTTCACTCACTATAGTTAAGCGATCTTAATATTTGCTGGTTTTCATACACTAGGTTGAACTATTTGTGAGTATTTAAGGTCCTAAAAATACCGTGTGGGTGGCTATAAGACAAATGTAAGGATATACTTCTCTTTAACAACTATAACATTTTTATCAAGTAAGCATAAACACGTAAATACTACCATGGTTTTTAAAGTGTTTCATAAAAGAGTAAAGACACTCTACCTGCTCACTTTGGGTACACAAAGGATTAAAATCAAAGCGAAATACAAACTAGGTAGGTTATTAATTTTGTTAATTTCTATGAAGGCAATATTGGGTTTTGGTTATAGTACATATCACTGCATAACATTTTGCAGTTCATTAGCGAACCTTTACATATTGATCTTAGGGTAAACAATAGATGAAAAGAGAAAGTTTCATGGTTGTTCAATGCACTTGTAATACTGTTGAAGTACAGTGAATTAAAAATCAGATTCAGATTTAAATGTATACAGTTTGTATGTTAATAGCTTAATGCGGTAACAATAAAAAGGTCAAATAGAAATCGTACTTCAACGTTTCAGTATTTGTGTATTTTTTCAATTCTTTTTAAAAGGAGAAGCCGATCCCATTTAAGCCTTATTCTGCCCGTCCTCATGGTCCACTGGCCGGGGCGATAATTTTGTCAAACGGAATAAGGGGGAGAGTCGATACAGTACAAGGTATTTGGTACTAATAAAATGTGCAACGGTCACAGACAGAATTCAAACCTGCGCTATCTATAACTCAGACTGAAAGTTCAACGTCTATTTGTAAGCTTAAATGAAGGCTTATAATATTTTATTTCATAAAAACGATTAAATTTACGGGACTATCAGAAAAATATTTATTTTACGGATTTTTTTTACTGTAAAGTTAATATAGGCTAAGATTTTTTATTGTTTTACTTTTATTAATTGATTTATGACAGAAAATTTTATTTATCACGGAAAATTATAAGTTATTATTAATAATGTATCTAAACAAAGATCCACTGTACTCACAAAAACTAAAAGAAGCTACTTTACTTATCATTATTTAATATATGCTCTGAAATATTTTCAAGAACGGTTTATTATATTCTGCCAGTTATTTAACAAAAACAAATTTATTCATAGAAAAAATGTAACATTTAAATATGAATATGTAATATAATAAGTTGTTTCTATCACTGTATCACTTCCTTTTCGTTTCTATTGTGAAATGGATGGGTGCTCTGGTTGTAATCTTAGCAACTAATTGAATACATTAAAAGATACAGACCATATTTTTCTTCAAATCAGCATAATACCGTTTTTATACTTGTTGAATTTAACAATGAAATGTAATAAAGTTACGAACTTCAATCCTAAGTCAACCAGCATTCAATAATTTAAATGGTTTTTATTTAATATTCACCCTATTACAAAATGCCAGAAAGATGACTCTTAGGCACATTTAAGAAAATAATTCTCTAATTAATCTTTACAAGTTTTGTCTAATATTTATGAAGGGATCTTAAATTATTTTAATGGTATAGAAACAAATTCTAAAATTATGATTTCTGTATACTTAAAGTATTAAAGGATTAACAACCCAAAGTTACAAGTTTTATTCTTTTTATACAAAAAGCATACTAACTTTAATATCTCAATATGATAATCTTAACGAAATAAATAAATAAATTTTAAAATACTTAAAAGATTAATATTCTGCTGGTTTTAAACGCATTATACTTCAATTAAACTGTTTTAATGTTATTTATTGTGATTATTAATCTCTAAAGCTTGGTCGGAAACTGCTTTAGGTAAGAAGAAAAACTAGAGCCAAAACTATGATTTAAAAATAATCAAAGTAAGTGATCTATAAGTCCTTGTCTTGATCCTGGTCTTCGGCTTCGTACTCCTGGTGAAGATTTCCTGACGTCCTGCGTGTTGAAAGTCTTTTAACGTTAAATTGAACTGTAACAAATGTCCATGTCCTTATCAAGCTTTGTCGTTGCACCTGTCCCTGGACTTGCTTTTCCAACACAACGTAGTATGAGTTAAAAGAATTATGTAAACGACACTTTTTAAATTATCGAACACTTTCAAATAATTGTATTTGCTGTTTCAATGGATATTAAAAGAATATTAATATATAATCTGGTGTCTATGTGTCACCTGTGTATTTATTTCTTAATACCTCCACTTGCGTTACGACTACTACTATGATTACACCGCTTCTTGTTATCAGATTACCCTGACACATATATACTAAAGAGAAAAACATCTTCCGTTGCCCTCTTTACAGTACCGTGATAAATTATCATAATTTAGATAAAAAATCCAGGCACACTATTCGCTATGCCATGTTATTGCTTATTGGTATATCTGCATCTAATGGGAGCTACGTAGATTTCTTCTAAGTTTTTGCTTTGATGTATCTAAATCAAGTTGTCTACAATATGGTGAATTTAAAATTAAATTCTAAAGTTATTTGGGGCAAACAAGGCACTAAATTGAAAATTTATGAAATAAGCAATTATTTGAAAATGGGTTAGTGGTTAAGGATTCAATATAATTTCATTTCATTTTCAAACAGTTTGTTTGTAATTAATTATTAACTCATATACAACACTGCTAAAATGTATTCTGTAACTATTATCATAACAAGTCTGAAATGTTCTAACCTTTACAGGAACATTTGGGAGTGCCGATGGCCGAGTGGTATAAGACGTTGGACTTTGGCTCTGAGTTAGAGATAGAGCAGGTTTGAATCATGTCTGTGACCCTTGCACTTTTTATCAGTACCATCGACCTTGTACTTTATTGACCTGAAGATGATGTACTAGAATTTGAAATGTACATTGTACAAAAGTAAAAAAGATCAAAAAGTGTTGTAAAGGTTTATTATTGTTTATATATTAATCAAACACATATCAAGGCTACATATCTAATAATAATAATAGTTTTATAAATACTTTCATAGTTTTCACTTTCGTTACTTTTAAATAGTTGTTTAAAATTCTAATCGTAAAATATAAATATATTTAGCTATCATGATCTAACACGAAAGCACTGTTATAACTGATAATATTCAGGTAAAGCTTTTTCACTCCTGTTATAGTAATGTGTGATAATTTATTTTATAGCAACATTTGCATGCAATTGTTACTTTTTCAGTGAAATGTGGTAAGGTAGATATATTTCAAAAATAGGAAATATTTATAAATGAATGACATGTGCATCTTACTTGCTGATGCTTTCGTTTTACAATTTGACGAAAATTTGACTAATGTTGGATTCAGTAAGAGTATTGGTGTAATAGTCTTGTATATACACACTAATTTTGCCACAGAATATACTGACAAATGAGAATATGACTGATCTAAGAAAAGAATTTTATTTCTGAAAAGTTCCCTACAGTGAAGTTTAATAAATTTACATTAAAATAAATTCTCTGATGTTATTCCTCAATAAAACTTTATTATTGAATGCTTAACAATATGCCGTACACTCCATATTATTTCATGTTTAATTACATAAATATTTATAAAGGCTTTTGACACTATCATAAATTATAGGATTGTGTATAGATGCAGCTTGTTATTATTTCTCATACTTGATTTTAAACCAAAGAACGTAACATAAGTAACATGCCCACGCAGAGTGAGGAACCCCACTGAGTCTATTACTTTCCCACTGTGTCTCCATCTCACTCTCTCTAACTCTCTCTGTCTGAAACTGTACTTCTGATCACGTTTTCTTCTGCATTTTTACACATTTTTAAAAGAGTTCATTGTAAAAACAAACTGTTTATCTTACTTAAATTTAACGTTATAAAAATTTATCACATCTGCTAGGCTAACAGCAAGAAAATATTATTATAACATTAAATATATTAAATAAATTGTTATTATGTAAATGTAATAAAAACCAAGAATTACTGCTAAAGTGTATATACTCTCTAATTTATATATATATATATATATATTTTATTTTTTTTTTTAAACGATTTGTGAAGCTACAAATGTTTAAAGAAACTTGATTATCCTGATTTTACTCCTATTTTGTCATACTTATTTATATATCAAATATTCTGATAAATATTGTTGGCATATGTATAACGGTGAGTGTGGTGCGGTAATGGTTTTTGAAGTAGAGAAGATAAAATTAGAGACGCTACCCTCGCATTTAAGTATTATATATTTTATATGGTAATTTATTTTGTTTTTACTAACAGTAAATTATAGTCATCATATAATGATAGTGTGGGATTACGCAGATTATAGCGTAATAGAGCAACAAATTAAAACTACCGCATTGGAAGATTTTAAATGAACATCACAGTAACGTAAAGCGGACACTCGATAAAATCTAATCTTTGTCGACTCGATTGCTTTGTAAGAGAGAAGTTTCAGTTCAATGTTTTCTAAAACGTTATCCTCTATCTTTCTTTATCAGCTTTATAAACTGATGTTCCTCTAAATAAAGTTTACAAAATATAACTAGTAAAATTTAGTTCCTAAAATTTAATTTAGCTTTCGGTTTTATATTGTAATTGCCTGGACTAAAAATACTAGGTGTGATGATAACAATCATATTATATTTTCCGAGAACGTGCTTACACCAATATCTTGTTTACTCTGGCTAAGATTAAGAAGACTACAATCATTCGAGGGCTAGACAAATGTCATTTCTCCCTGTCTAAGTTTTAAAAAAATATATTGAGAACGGCGAAACCCATACCTGACATTTTCATGAAACTAATTTCTATAAAAACAATATCCAGTTCAATTATAGTGCAGTCACTCAATGAGAGTTTGCTCACCAGTTCGGCTACAATTTTTGCATTGGTGTAGCCATAATAAAAACGAGATAATTGTTAAATAGATAAATATTCAAATATATTTAGTACAACAAAAATGATTTCTAAATGTTTGCAAATACAATAAAAAAAAAACATCATGTGGATAATTTAAGATTAAAAAATTTTACATGTGAATAAACATCAAAGATATCTTAACAGTCTTCCTCTACATTAGAGTACTAAAAAGATTTAAAAACATAAATCTAGAGTTCTTTTTTAGATCACAAAATATACGACAATAATTCTTGAATCAATCTTTACACTATTTATCAAATATGTATAAAACGGTTAGTATATAGGTTGGACGATGTGTTAGAAATGATTGTAAGCTGATTCTTTCTGTACACTTAGAGTACGGAAAGGATTTAAACACAATAAACCACAAGTTCTTTTTTAGCTTACAAAATATCTTAAAGTTATTTGTTGATCAAGATAATCTTCCTCATCGTAAACCCCTGTTAATTTTAAACGCGTTATAACTAAATAGAAACTGTTTAAAACATTGTACATTTAAACTGCAATTATATAATTTCTTAGGGGAAGGAAAATACAATTTTTATAATTTAATTTAAAACAATCAATTATTTGAAAAATAAGTGGGAACTAAATATTAAAGATATTTCATTTTATTTTCAAATATTTCATTGTGATTTTGTTTAGCTATTGCTCCTGAATAAGATTAATAAAATGAAAGCTATAACTATCTCCATAACCATTCTGCAATGTTCAAACCACTACCTTAACACTAATAGGGTAGTCACACTAGTATAAGTATAACTGTCCATACTTATTGCATAGTTGACATTGATTACTCTCCTGTACTTTAAGGAATTATAATTTTATTTTTACTGCTCACGTTACGGCATAGATATTTTTATTGTTTTAATGTAAAAAAGAATTACTATGTTTCATATTCAAATATAGATAAGGTATTATTGTCAGTATCACTATAAACATATTAGAGAATTTAAAAAAAAATAAGCTGTTATATACTTCATTTTGTGCTTAAAGAACCCTTTGATCTGCACAGGACGTAATATCTTTCACCTATTTCATTCTCTCTTTTTATTAAGAAACCACTTCCATTAAGTTATTTTATTTTGAATATTAAATCAAGTAGTCTACAATACGGTATACTATTAAAGTTAGATCAACCTTTATTAAAAATATAATTACTATACAAATACTTCACTAGTTAAGTTATAATCACGGTTGATTCAGAATATTTAAATTTTCATTGCTAACTAGCACCCGTGTATATAAAGACTACTGTTCATGAATAGTGCGTCCGATTCTGAACTGAAACTCTGACCCTTTGCGTGGTATAACCGAGTATACATGGTATGCATACTACCGAGACCGTAGAATATGTAATATTACTTTAGCGTGTACTCAACAGATGAGAAGGTGCAGGTATTATAGTACTGACTCGAAAAGAATATTACAAAATTATTTAATTTATGACAGCCATCATGGAGTCCAATAATAAAGTGAGTGATTAAACCCTCGACAGGTGAGAGTTCTGGTGTTTGATTCAGTAACTAATTCATAAATTTTAAGGATTGATGATATTTCTTCTTTTAAAAACAACCCTATGCTTTTATTTTATATTTTATTTAAACCGTTTGACATGATTTAGTCGAGCATTAATATTATTATTATTCAGCAGGCTTACACTAATATAATATTTATTCAATAAAAAAACGTTAGAATGAAGGCTTTTTGACATAAGTTAAAAGATGATTCTCTCAAACAAATTTCGATTTTATATCAATTACGTTAAACAGGTCAAATTCCACTTTGTTTTAATCCATAAACATATCAAATAACAAAAACGATTCTCCCTGTATTCTTTGGGTACAGAGCGGATTATAAACAGCTTAAAACACAAGTTTTGCAGTTTTGGAAGGAAGTTTTGACAACCTTAATAAACCTAGACACAAAACCCAACCAAATAACAACACTTATTTGAATATTGTTTACTTAGTACTAGTGTTGACACAACATTTAACTGTTCCGGTGTTCTGTCACTAAAACTAGGATGTTTAACATGCTTTGTTAGTGAGAGATCGAGGAACAGATTCTGTGATTTCTAAAGAAATAATATAAGTAACTCATCTTTAAGTTCTAGTCCTGGTCCTGGCCATAGTATATCCTGGAGGAGTTTCCTGGATGTGCTCCAATGAAAACAATTTTGATCATAAACTTAGCTATAGGAAAATTACTGAACAAAATGTTGTATTTAGTTGTTTCTATGGATATACATTGTTTGTATATTTTGTACTTTTGGGTATGTTTCAGCTGTTTCCTTATTTAATTTTAACCTTAACTTGTGCACGTATTTTCTTATGTCACGAATATTCCTGAAATGTGACAAAATTCCCGTTATGTGATTATATAGTTGAACGTTTTATAGTTACAAAATATAGCAATAAATATACTTATAACATACTTGTTTCGAAATGCAACCCAAAGACACGTGTGCCATGACATTTTATAATATAGCCACATCTACAAAACGTACATAAGTTGATTCTATTAGTCTGCAATAGTTGTACTTTTAAATGTTAATCAAGAATTATTATAATGGTATTTCACGAATTTATAACTAATAATATTATATAAATACTTCCAACCAGATTATTCCACCTTTTATGCAGAGGTATTATATTACAGTTCTGAAGCATATGAAAAAACCTATATCGTGCAGGTTTAATTTTGAAAGTGCAAACAAATTAATGTTTATATCGGAATGATCAAACATATATTGAGTTTTTACGTCTATACGGATTTTATGGCGTTAATATTTCTGTTTTTAATTTATACGCTACCTCACGTGATACTGAGTGTTTATAGTTTCCCCTTTTATATAAGGAACAAATGTGTAAATGCAAGCCGCAATTTTTTATTTTCTTGTAGCGATTGTTGTCAACAAATCTTTAACAACTATGGGTTAGCTGAGTTGTAATTTTACGTTCTAGTATAACGATACGTGTATGGAACTTCTACAAACCTACGATTTCTGGGTTAAAAACACTTCTGTCTCAAATTGTTTATATTTTAATGTCAAATGTTAATTTGCCTAAATTTATCGTTTAAGAATATATACAGGTTAAATAAGTAGGCCTGAGAAGCCTATTTCAATAAAACATGTCTGTTTCCAACTTTTTTAAATTATTTTTTTTACCTAGTCTACATGAGAGGGACAAAACGAGTAGTCTAATGTTAAGTAATTGTCAAAATATGGAAGAACAAGGGGTCATATTTCCAAACAATAGCAAGCATACAATTGCGCAAGGAATTTTATTGCGCCAACTCTTTTTTTGTGCATGCAGTTATTGTACTGGAGTGAATATTGCCATGTAATGAATACTATAATGTATAAAGTTAGTGATTATATAGACTAAAGTTATCATATTGAGGTAAAAGCAATAAAAAATCTTTCTTTTATGAGTAAGAATAAAATAAATATAAAAAAGCTTACGAGTATACTGATAGTGAATTTTTGGGTTTCAAAAATTACTACACAATGTTAAAATTCTTTAACCGTTTTAACTCCTAGATGGTGCAGCAAACTTATTATTTTAGTTATTTATAATATATGAAGACATTTTGTGTTCAAACTATTAAGTGTTCTTTACTCCCTGGAGTCCATTATTGATAGATTTGCTTTCTGTATTAGAACCCCGGGTATGATGAAAGTTATATCTGTCAGTACTTCTCAAAAGTTATAAACTTAGACAAGAATTGCTTTTTACTGTATAACAGAAAGTGAATATCCTTTCATGAGAACTTATATTAAATATTTATTTTCGCTTGTAATACTTCATTCTTAATCCAAATTCACATATATTATGAATTGGATAGGACTAATGTAGATCATGAAGTGTTTTTGAAGTAGCTACATTAAGAAATAAAAAAACAAGACATGAATATTTATTTTTAATATACATTTACACATGTAGATAAATTATTTAACAGTATTTTTTTCTTTTTAAATTCTTCAGATTAAATGTATCAGTTCACATATTCAGAGAAACTAAACACCAGTTTCTTGGAAAAAGAAATCTTAGAACACACAACTAGTTCTTAGGTTCTAAAAATGTACAACATTATTAAAACTGCTCTCACTTTCAGATCGTTTTGAAATAACATTCCCTTTAGTATGAGACAGATGTCGTAACATATGTACCAAATACAGTTGTTTCAGTTTTGTGTGAAGCAATTCATTTGGTAGCCTTCAGCTTAAACATAACAGGTCTTATTTCTATTAGATTAAGCCATAGTTGAATTTTGTATCTAAAGATTCCAGTAAATACCCTTGTTATAATTCCTGGACTAAAAATATATTAAACAACAAAATGTAAAATTCTGCAGCGAATTACAGATTTTATTAATAATCTTTTTTAAATTAATATACTAACGAAGAGAGTTTTGTCATGAATGATTATACTTTAGACTAAGTTAAGATTATTGTTACTACGCGTATTCAGCGTGCGCGAACAAGCACTTGAACTCGAACCCTTGAGTTGATCATTTGAGACAGTTACTCAGCTACTGTAGGAGTTGTCTAGTAAGCATATATTATATACTTATATACTTATATACTATACAGCGGTCACCTGTGGTAGAGGGTAGGCGTCCTTTCGGCTCACTGCATTCACCGCCCTGAAGTCCACTACAAACCTTTTACTGCCATCAGGTTTATCCAGTAACATAATTGGCGAGGACCAGGCGCTTTGTGAAGGCTCTACAACCCCTAACTGCAACATGCGGTCTAGCTCCTCATTGATGAGTTTTTGACGAGCAGGGGATACATTGTAGTACCGCTGTTTGATTGGTGGCACACCCCCAGTGTCGATGACGTGCTTCACACGGTCTGTTCTACCCAATGTTGATGGCTCATCCTCGAAATGCTCCTCGAGAAGATCTTGTAGCCGTTTTCTCTCTGCTAGAGTTAGATTGTCTTCCGATGTGATTCCCTCAACATAACCACAAAATAAATCCACACGCTTCGTTGCAAAGTCCCACTTCCGATTGCGCATATCCGCAACAATGTGCATTATTTCCCAGAAGTCGATGCCTAGGATTAAGGTATGCTGCAGTGATGGTACAATGCAAACCTTTAGACTTTTAGTACGGCCCTGTAAAGTTATGGGTAGATTGACAAAGCCCTGGACCTCATGGCGTGTTGAGTCGGCTGTTTCTACAAAGCGTCCACTGGCACTCTGAAAGCGAGCGGGAAACTGATTCAAAATCCACATTCCATGTCCACCTAAAAACGTTTGGGAAGCTCCCGAGTCTAAGAGGGCGGTAACTTCACGGCCAAACACCCTCACTTTCAAATAAGGCCTATGGTCTTCTTGTTGGCTATGAATGACATAGTTTATGGCCGGGATGGTCTCAGTATCCAAGGAGCCAGAACCACCTACTTCCTTTCTGACCCCTTGCCTTGCCCGTTTTTTGAGCAGCATTTTACACAGTCTCGTTTAAAATACGTCCTCCTTTCCACAACTAAAACAAAACCTTCGTTATTGTTTACTACAAAACCTGAAGCGGTGGCCCTTATCTCCACAATTCCAGCAGACAGGGTCCTGGCGGTCTGAATTTGCAGACTGTACGCTGGCCACACGTCCGGATAAAGGTTTTCGTGGGTGGTTCTGATCGTGATAAGCAAGGTCCGGTTCAAGGGTATTTTCCCTTGTAGTTGCGGGCCTTATTCTAACCATACTTAGTCGGCCCTCTTCGGCTCTACGTCCCATGGATCTCAACTGTTCAAGGGTTTGAATGCTGCAAAGTGCCAATCGATCTTGCAGCTGAGGGTGCAGGTTATTATAGATCTGTGCTAAGCGAGTAGTTTCAGGAACAGCTACTGCTAATCTTCCATATAAACCCTCCATAGCGGCTATATACAGATCTATCGGCTCATTATCTCCCTGCAGCCGATTAAAGATTTCCTGATGAAGTCTTATGTCATAATCCGCAGGCTGAAAGACTTCTTTGAGCTCCCTCGTCAACTGATGCCATGACTGAATCCGAATAGACGCAGCACGGTACCAGACAAGCGCTGATCCGGCAAATAAATCAACCGCAGACTCATATAGCTCTTGATGTGTGACTCCTCTTGCCCGACGAAGTTCTTCTACTCTCTCAAGAAATGCAGCGATACTTGGTCCGGAGTTGTCAAACTTTAGCCCCCACTTGTAGACTGGGACATATCTGGGCCGGGAACTAGCGCCTGTGTCGTTTCGAGTTAGTGAAAATCTGGGAGGGTAGTCGTCCTCTGGAGGTCCTCTTCTTTCTTGACCTCTCAATTCCTCGTGCGGGATTCTTTCTTCTGTTCTCTGCTGAAGTCGCAGTTCTTCTAACTTCCATTTCTCTTCTTGCTGTCTTCGGGCTTCTTGCAGTCGTCCTTCTTCTTGTTTCCATCTTGCCTCCTGTTTTCTTCTTTCTTCTTGTAGTTTTCTCTCTTCCTTTTGGAGCCATTCCTCTAGGTGACGCCTTTCCTGTTGTAGTTTTCTTTCTTCCCTATTCCGCCATTCCTCTAGAAGTTTCCTTTCTGTCGCCAGGTTCTCGTCGTCTTCAGTGGTTTTATTTGGGTTAAATGCCATCTCTAAAGTTTTGGGCAGTTCAAAATTAGTTTCTTGCGCTCCATCCTCTGGTAGTTGAAGCTGTTGAAAACCACCTGCCGATGTCCTGGGATCCGGTTGGTTCTTCGAATCAGAAGTCCCTCTAAAAGAATCCAATAGCTCCTTACTTCTACTCAGCAACTTTTCCTTACTTTCCGATTGCTCACTATCGGAAGATGCCCCAATCGGAATTCTCTCCACTCGGAGATACAGATGCCAAAGACGAGCCACAATACGAGGAAACTCGTTTTCATTATTCGTGCCTTCGTAATCACTCACTAGCGAAGATAAGTCGTGGTACTTCCCTTCGCATTCCTCCAACTCCGCATCGGCATCCAAAGAGTTTACAACGGTTTCATCAACCTGGGTATCAGCCGAAAAACATTGAGTCAGACGCTTCCTCAGTTCATTAGCGTTGCCATCGGTATTAACATTCCTAATTTTAAGTTCGTAGATAACCTCAGTCTTACGAAGATGATACGCATTCATCGTGAGGTAGGATACTAAAAATTCACCAGATAACCAGAATAATTTATACAGCCCACATGGAAATATCACCTCGCACTAATTTTAGCCAATCCTAAAAATGCAGTTCTCTCCAACCAAACAACAACACTAGAATGCAACCAACGATTAACAAGACATTACCAGTGTTTCCAAATATTAACAAACAAAAAAAATACTAAATACTATCTTTCAAAAATATTTACACTACAAGTTCAATACAATTTTATATTCTGTGAAAGTCAGGTGCTAACACCTGGCGGTCTGAATTTGCAGACTGTACGCTGGCCCCACGTTGGGCGCCAGTTTGCCACCCCTCCTCGCGGGTTAGCAATATTGTCGGCCTCGCTCAGTGGAGAAGGGCGTGAGTATTGGTAGAGCGCCAGGACAACCAAGTTCTTGCGCAGTGACAGAGGACTACTAAGATTGACGGATACCCAGATGGTTACGGTTTGCTCGGTAATAAGGGCGCCACCTTGTTGATGGGGTGTGATAGTCGCAGGTCTCCAACAAGGAACAGTTTCCTGCCCTCAGGTATGCTCAATCGAGACCACTACCATGCACGCAAGAACTATTAGGTTTACGACACTAAGCCTTAGGTACTTAAATTAGCCACAGATTTCGGTTGATTATTTTCTAATAGCAAGTTGCAAGGTCTATAATTAAATATCAGGCAATTAGAAATTAAAACCAATATTTCACATATTTCATTCTGTATTGCCTATTTCTCTCACAGTGCTAAGGTCTTAAACTAAATAAACAAATATATATTTAACTTAACTTAAACTTAACTCGTTGGCCAATTGAAATAAAAATACGAAAAATTATTACGGTAGGAGCGCTCCGATTACTAATACAAAATTACAGTGGCCAAAATCATGATGACCATATTCCTGAACTACAAAATTACAAAACAATAATTCACATGAATACATAATGGCTAGACATTAAATTAAAGTTGAGTCCCATTTGTCAACGTCGGAACTGGATCCACCCTGATGCAGTTATTCAGGCCTAGTCCGATAGGTAGAGGCTCCACAATGACATTGACGGAGTTAGTCCGACCTCCCAGGGGAGCACGATGGAATAAGTAGTGTAAAGTCTACTCACCAACTGGGCGGACACAAAACGCACACACGAGCCGTCGATTGTATCGTCCGTGCAATCCAATATTGAAACTTTAATTTCATAAAGTCAGTTTTATTCATTTTCTGCGGCTCATTGAAATCAGTAAACCTACTTATAATCAATCATGAAAACAATGTCAAACTTAACTTAAAAGAAACCAGCTGACTAAAACAGCAACATCTGTCACTATTGTTGGTGTGTCTAACATACTCGTATTTAGCTTACAGCGGCCAGTAAAATGTAAAGAAACGTTTAATGTATAAACATAAGTACATTAAAAAAGCGCAGAATCTGCCAATTACAATGATATACAATATTGGTCTTAAACACAAAGCATAATTATTCTGACACAGAAAAAAATTAATTACGTTTGTTCTTACTTAAACTAATTAATTACAATAATTATAGTAAAGTGTATTGAAGTATTAACATAATGCATTAATGTATGCACTTCCACGGCAATGGTAGGTATAAATTTCATGACAACGGCCTTTACATTATTCTGAGTAAAACTAAATAATATACAAACATTAGGACATAAAGTTACCGATTCAATTATTTATAGAACAGTTAACAAGTTTAATAAGGAAATTTATGAGAGACGATGCAATTGTTACGAGATAATATCTCGGCTTAATTATGTACAATTTACAGAAACAATTTGTGGTTACAGTATTTGACACTATGAACACGTATTTACAACTATTTATCTCCGTGAACTATTAAAAGACTAGATTAGTATTAATTTATTACAGATAACGTATTAATTTCCTACGTTTATCGACAGGACTTGACAATCTTACTACGAGGCCCAAGGCTTAGTTTACCGTAGATATTTAATTCTGTAAAGACAAAATTATTATACTGAAATTTTACTAACTGACATACGCAAGCGACAAAATATCAATGGCATGGTAATGGCTCACCTTAGCCTAACTCCTTTATTTGAACAGCTGATTGGCGTCTAATCAGTGACCGTTCTGTTATTGCAGCAACAATGAATGCGCGCTTCTTCATTTGGATGTAAAATTTCGTTATGTAGAGTGATCAGTTCTACATAACAATTGCTCAGGTAAAACAGAAAAGTACACGTCACAAACACCCCCCATCCGGCAGAAAATTTCCCAAATTTTCTTCACTGCCGAAATTTCTTAAAGTCCGACACATGCCACTGGCCTATCTTCTTGCCGTCCATGTCCGCCAGCTTATAGATCAGAGGAGATACCTGTTCAACTATTACGTAGGGTCCAACATAGCGTGGTGCTAGTTTGGCTGCAAAGTAGTTAGTAACATCAGACTGTACAAAGTTTCTTTTCAAGACGACGTCTCCCACTCTATCGTCACAGGTCGTCTGCGCAGGTTATAGCGTTTAGCATTTCTTTCATGGGCTGTTTTCAGTCTCTCTGAAACCTCTTGGAATATGTCCTTAAGCTCTCGTAGTTTCTCACTAAAGGGACCACAATCCTCAGTAGAGGGTACACCCGAACCATCGTTAAGAATTTCATATCCGTCTCCCGACGTAGCGAGTTCTCGCCCAAAGTTCAAAAACGCGGGTGAATGCTGTGTCACCTCATGATGCGCGGTGCGGAGTGCAAAACCTATTTTTGGAATGAATTTGTCCCATTCCCGGTGGTTGTCTGTTACATAAGCTCGCAACATAGCAACGATATCCCGATTAACCCTCTCTGCCGGGTTTGCCTGTGGGTGTCGACTTGCGTTCAGTAGTATCTTGACATTGTACTGTTTGGCAAGGTCCTTCACTGGTTTCCCGATGAACTCAGACCCGTTATCACATATGAAGTACCGTGGTACTCCGTAAACCATAAAGATGTCCTCTTCCAGGTGTTGAGACACGAACCTTGCCGTAGCAGCTCGGAGAGGTCGTAGGACTGAGTACTTAGTAAACGTGTCAGTAATAACCAACAGGTACTTAAAGCCTCTTACTGATCGTGGCAGAGGGCCAATCAGGTCTGCAGCGATCATCTGCCATGGAGAATCAACTGCACGTCTGCTGCCCATAACGCCCGCAGGGAGTTGTTGGTCGTACTTAGTCCGTTGACATACAGCACATTTTGAAACATAAGTGGCTACATCCTTCCGCATTTTTGGCCAATAGTACTGCTGTTGGATACGTTTATAGGTCTTTGACACACCTAGATGTCCAGCAGTTGGAGTATCGTGGCATTCGAACAAGGCCTGGGATCTGAGATCTTTTGGGAGTACCAATCTCCAGTTATCCTGGTGAAGCGAGGGTTCCAGGGTGCTCACATTCTTCCACAGTTTCTCCTCCTGAGTTCGCCACTGACAATATTTTTGAGGGCCCATTTTAACCTTTTCCAACATTCCTTTGTACCACTGGTCCTGTATTGTAGCTGGTATCTCAATCAAGTCACAATGAATCACGTCTGGATGAGAGGGTTCAGTCGATATCGGTGGAGTGGTCCGAGAGAGAAGATCTGGCACAACGTTCTCTTGCCCCTTACGGTGTACTAGGTGAAAATCATAGGGCTGCAATCGCAAAGCCCAACGAGCCAGACGTCCTGTCGGATCCTTCAAGTTACTTAGCCAAAGCAAACTATAGTGGTCTGTCACGACCGTGAACCTGGTTCCTTCCACGTAAGGCCGGAATTTCTCCACAGCAAAGATCACCGCAAGGCACTCCCTTTCAGTGGCCGAGAAGTTCTGCTTTTTGCCGAGTTAATGTGCGGCTGGCATAGGCAACAACACTTTCTCCTTGCTCACTGTCTTGGCTAAGAACAGCGCCGATCCCCACGCCTGAGGCGTCACAGGAGATTGTGAAAGGCTTCGAAAAGTCTGGACAGGATAATATTGGAGCGCTAATCAGGCAGGATTTTACGTCCTGGAAGGCCATCTCGGCTTCTGGAGTCCATTCGAACTGATTTCTCCGTTTCAGTAAGGAAGTCAAAGGAGTCATACGTGACGCGAAGTTGGGAATGAAACGTCTGTACCACGAGGCCATTCCAGTAAATTGACGAACCTCCTTTTGGTTCCGGGGGATTGGGATATCCACAATCGCCTTTACCTTTTCAGGGTCGACTCGCAAAACCCTCCCCACTGACAATATAGCCCAGGTACTTCAGTTCTCTCCTGCAAAACTTGCACTTTTCTCTATTGAGGGTGAGCTTTGCTTCACGAACTCTTCTAAATATATCTTTCAAGGTTTTAAGATGGGACTCAAATGTAGATGTCACAACTATAATGTCGTCTAGATAGACGAAGACATTCGGCTCCAGCTCTGGTCCCAAGACTGTGTCCACGAAGCGCTGCCATGTTGCGGGAGCTCCGCACAGACCAAAAGGCATCGTGACGAACTGGTATAAGCCACGACCCGGTATTGCAAACGCGGTCTTCTCCTTACTTGCCTCGTCTAGTTCAATTTGGCAATAGGCGCTCTTAATGTCCAGGCTAGATAAGAATCGAGCATCTCTCAATCTATCCAGGATAGCGGTCACCTGTGGTAGAGGGTAGGCGTCCTTTCGGCTCACTGCATTCACCGCCCTGAAGTCCACTACAAACCTTTTATTGCCATCAGGTTTATCCAGTAACATAATTGGCGAGGACCAGGCGCTTTGTGAAGGCTCTACAACCCCTAACTGCAACATGCGGTCTAGCTCCTCATTGATGAGTTTTTTGACGAGCAGGGGATACATTGTAGTACCGCTGTTTGATTGGTGGCACACCCCCAGTGTCGATGACGTGCTTCACACGGTCTGTTCTACCCAATGTTGATGGCTCATCCTCGAAATGCTCCTCGAGAAGATCTTGTAGCCGTTTTCTCTCTGCTAGAGTTAGATTGTTTTCCGATGTGATTCCCTCAACATAACCACAAAATAAATCCACACGCTTCGTTGCAAAGTCCCACTTCCGATTGCGCATATCCGCAACAATGTGCATTATTTCCCAGAAGTCGATGCCTAGGATTAAGGTATGCTGCAGTGATGGTACAATGCAAACCTTTAGACTTTTAGTACGGCCCTGTAAAGTTATGGGTAGATTGACAAAGCCCTGGACCTCATGGCGTGTTGAGTCGGCTGTTTCTACAAAGCGTCCACTGGCACTCTGAAAGCGAGCGGGAAACTGATTCAAAATCCACATTCCATGTCCACCTAAAAACGTTTGGGAAGCTCCCGAGTCTAAGAGGGCGGTAACTTCACGGCCAAACACCCTCACTTTCAAATAAGGCCTATGGTCTTCTTGTTGGCTATGAATGACATAGTTTATGGCCGGGATGGTCTCAGTATCCAAGGAGCCAGAACCACCTACTTCCTTTCTGACCCCTTGCCTTGCCCGTTTTTTTTTTGAGAGCAGCATTTTACACAGTCTCGTTTAAATACGTCCTCCTTTCCACAACTAAAACAAAACCTTCGTTATTGTTTACTACAAAACCTGAAGCGGTGGCCCTTATCTCCACAATTCCAGCAGACAGGGTCCTGGCGGTCTGAATTTGCAGACTGTACGCTGGCCACACGTCCGGATAAAGGTTTTCGTGGGTGGTTCTGATCGTGATAAGCAAGGTCCGGTTCAAGGGTATTTTCCCTTGTAGTTGCGGGCCTTATTCTAACCATACTTAGTCGGCCCGCTTCGGCTCTACGTCCCATGGATCTCAACTGTTCAAGGGTTTGAATGCTGCAAAGTGCCAATCGATCTTGCAGCTGAGGGTGCAGGTTATTATAGATCTGTGCTAAGCGAGTAGTTTCAGGAACAGCTACTGCTAATCTTCCATATAAACCCTCCATAGCGGCTATATACAGATCTATCGGCTCATTATCTCCCTGCAGCCGATTAAAGATTTCCTGATGAAGTCTTATGTCATAATCCGCAGGCTGAAAGACTTCTTTGAGCTCCCTCGTCAACTGATGCCATGACTGAATCCGAATAGACGCAGCACGGTACCAGACAAGCGCTGATCCGGCAAATAAATCAACCGCAGACTCATATAGCTCTTGATGTGTGACTCCTCTTGCCCGACGAAGTTCTTCTACTCTCTCAAGAAATGCAGCGATACTTGGTCCGGAGTTGTCAAACTTTAGCCCCCACTTGTAGACTGGGACATATCTGGGCCGGGAACTAGCGCCTGTGTCGTTTCGAGTTAGTGAAAATCTGGGAGGGTAGTCGTCCTCTGGAGGTCCTCTTCTTTCTTGACCTCTCAATTCCTCGTGCGGGATTCTTTCTTCTGTTCTCTGCTGAAGTCGCAGTTCTTCTAACTTCCATTTCTCTTCTTGCTGTCTTCGGGCTTCTTGCAGTCGTCCTTCTTCTTGTTTCCATCTTGCCTCCTGTTTTCTTCTTTCTTCTTGTAGTTTTCTCTCTTCCTTTTGGAGCCATTCCTCTAGGTGACGCCTTTCCTGTTGTAGTTTTCTTTCTTCCCTATTCCGCCATTCCTCTAGAAGTTTCCTTTCTGTCGCCAGGTTCTCGTCGTCTTCAGTGGTTTTATTTGGGTTAAATGCCATCTCTAAAGTTTTGGGCAGTTCAAAATTAGTTTCTTGCGCTCCATCCTCTGGTAGTTGAAGCTGTTGAAAACCACCTGCCGATGTCCTGGGATCCGGTTGGTTCTTCGAATCAGAAGTCCCTCTAAAAGAATCCAATAGCTCCTTACTTCTACTCAGCAACTTTTCCTTACTTTCCGATTGCTCACTATCGGAAGATGCCCCAATCGGAATTCTCTCCACTCGGAGATACAGATGCCAAAGACGAGCCACAATACGAGGAAACTCGTTTTCATTATTCGTGCCTTCGTAATCACTCACTAGCGAAGATAAGTCGTGGTACTTCCCTTCGCATTCCTCCAACTCCGCATCGGCATCCAAAGAGTTTACAAACGGTTTCATCAACCTGGTATCAGCCGAAAAACATTGAGTCAGACGCTTCCTCAGTTCATTAGCGTTGCCATCGGTATTAACATTCCTAATTTTAAGTTCGTAGATAACCTCAGTCTTACGAAGATGATACGCATTCATCGTGAGGTAGGATACTAAAAATTCACCAGATAACCAGAATAATTTATACAGCCCACATGGAAATATCACCTCGCACTAATTTTAGCCAATCCTAAAAATGCAGTTCTCTCCAACCAAACAACAACACTAGAATGCAACCAACGATTAACAAGACATTACCAGTGTTTCCAAATATTAACAAACAAAAAAAATACTAAATACTATCTTTCAAAAATATTTACACTACAAGTTCAATACAATTTTATATTCTGTGAAAGTCAGGTGCTAACACCTGGCGGTCTGAATTTGCAGACTGTACGCTGGCCCCACGTTGGGCGCCAGTTTGCCACCCCTCCTCGCGGGTTAGCAATATTGTCGGCCTCGCTCAGTGGAGAAGGGCGTGAGTATTGGTAGAGCGCCAGGACAACCAAGTTCTTGCGCAGTGACAGAGGACTACTAAGATTGACGGATACCCAGATGGTTACGGTTTGCTCGGTAATAAGGGCGCCACCTTGTTGATGGGGTGTGTGATAGTCGCAGGTCTCCAACAAGGAACAGTTTCCTGCCCTCAGGTATGCTCAATCGAGACCACTACCATGCACGCAAGAACTATTAGGTTTACGACACTAAGCCTTAGGTACTTAAATTAGCCACAGATTTCGGTTGATTATTTTCTAATAGCAAGTTGCAAGGTCTATAATTAAATATCAGGCAATTAGAAATTAAAACCAATATTTCACATATTTCATTCTGTATTGCCTATTTCTCTCACAGTGCTAAGGTCTTAAACTAAATAAACAAATATATATTTAACTTAACTTAAACTTAACTCGTTGGCCAATTGAAATAAAAATACGAAAAATTATTACGGTAGGAGCGCTCCGATTACTAATACAAAATTACAGTGGCCAAAATCATGATGACCATATTCCTGAACTACAAAATTACAAAACCATAATTCACATGAATACATAATGGCTAGACATTAAATTAAAGTTGAGTCCCATTTGTCAACGTCGGAACTGGATCCACCCTGATGCAGTTATTCAGGCCTAGTCCGATAGGTAGAGGCTCCACAATGACATTGACGGAGTTAGTCCGACCTCCCAGGGGAGCACGATGGAATAAGTAGTGTAAAGTCTACTCACCAACTGGGCGGACACAAAACGCACACACGAGCCGTCGATTGTATCGTCCGTGCAATCCAATATTGAAACTTTAATTTCATAAAGTCAGTTTTATTCATTTTCTGCGGCTCATTGAAATCAGTAAACCTACTTATAATCAATCATGAAAACAATGTCAAACTTAACTTAAAAGAAACCAGCTGACTAAAACAGCAACATCTGTCACTATTGTTGGTGTGTCTAACATACTCGTATTTAGCTTACAGCGGCCAGTAAAATGTAAAGAAACGTTTAATGTATAAACATAAGTACATTAAAAAAGCGCAGAATCTGCCAATTACAATGATATACAATATTGGTCTTAAACACAAAGCATAATTATTCTGACACAGAAAAAAATTAATTACGTTTGTTCTTACTTAAACTAATTAATTACAATAATTATAGTAAAGTGTATTGAAGTATTAACATAATGCATTAATGTATGCACTTCCACGGCAATGGTAGGTATAAATTTCATGACAACGGCCTTTACATTATTCTGAGTAAAACTAAATAATATACAAACATTAGGACATAAAGTTACCGATTCAATTATTTATAGAACAGTTAACAAGTTTAATAAGGAAATTTATGAGAGACGATGCAATTGTTACGAGATAATATCTCGGCTTAATTATGTACAATTTACAGAAACAATTTGTGGTTACAGTATTTGACACTATGAACACGTATTTACAACTATTTATCTCCGTGAACTATTAAAAGACTAGATTAGTATTAATTTATTACAGATAACGTATTAATTTCCTACGTTTATCGACAGGACTTGACAATCTTACTACGAGGCCCAAGGCTTAGTTTACCGTAGATATTTAATTCTGTAAAGACAAAATTATTATACTGAAATTTTACTAACTGACATACGCAAGCGACAAAATATCAATGGCATGGTAATGGCTCACCTTAGCCTAACTCCTTTATTTGAACAGCTGATTGGCGTCTAATCAGTGACCGTTCTGTTATTGCAGCAACAATGAATGCGCGCTTCTTCATTTGGATGTAAAATTTCGTTATGTAGAGTGATCAGTTCTACATAACAATTGCTCAGGTAAAACAGAAAAGTACACGTCACAACGGAGGGATTTCCCTAAACCAATTTTCTAGAGACAACAACAACATCTACTGGATAATATATACTGTAACCATACTCTAAAAATGTTGAACCTATTAGAAATTGTGTTGCTTACTAAGTGATAGTCTTTGTACCAAATGGACGAAAACCATTGGATTGGATAAAACGAAGGTCGCAGTAATAAATATTCGATTCGAAAAATGTATTTATAAGTTTCATTGTGGCAATTAAAACCTACAAGCACCACTTTCAGATGTTAAAAAATAATATCTTGCCACATTTCTGCAAAAATAGAGTAATAATGAACTTAATTTATATGCTCGGGGGTGAGCGTAATGCTTCCAATGCTCTTTGGATATTTACCTACTAACTTATTAATTTACTAAAACTTTAAAATTGACTTCCCTTCACGTCGATGTCGACTTACACGCGTAGTGTCAGCAACTTGACTAATATTGCAGCAGCAGTCGAAAAAAGTGAAGATTTGGTAGACTAGAAGTATATAAACCATAATTATTGGAAGTACTCGAAGTTGTACTCGTAGTTAATGAGCACTCGTAAACTCGCCTAAAACAGAATCTCAACAGTATTATCCACTTATCGAGACAACTTATAATCATTACAACGTCGTCTCGTCAGAAGAACATCACCTAACTATTATCTAAATTAATCCTCCAAATAAAACATCATCAAACAACTTTATTATTTAAAATTGTACTTTATATTAATTTAAAATTAAATGTCTCGTATAAAAAGGTTAATTTATAATGTGAAAATATAAATTTTAAACTTACCAACAAGGCACTTTAGTTGTTTCTTTACAGCAATATGTTCAGATACAAAGTTCGGGAAAAAAGTGTATTAGTTACAAGAATTAAAAATGTAGTTACAAAGAACATCAAATTACTTCTGCTAACCATCGACGAGTAGCAGAGTTGCGAAAAGTTGTATTATACAAAATTAAACTTTATAACGGTGCATTTTCTATGACGCTTAGCCTAATGGTTAGACATGAACCATCATATAACTCATTCTTGTCTATGTAGAAATTTCATGCAAGGTTTTATACCAGTTTTCTGGTAAGCAAGCGCGGATACCAAAACGCAAGATTGCGGTACAGTTATTTATTAACAACAACTTTGAACATTGACTACAATATACTATACTTTATTTTTACTCTACTAATAAAAGAGTTACTTAATCTTGCCGTATAGGAATTGGTTGCTTACATATTTATATATTGCACAATTTTCTCGTTTCCATCATGGTTACCTAAAGGTTCTTTGGAAAAATATTCAGTGACGCTCATCCAAATCCCATCAGTTATAATGCACTAATATTAAACACAGTGTTACTCAAATACAAATTAAGCTTCACGCAAATTTAAAATACTATAGGTCGTTTCGTTTTCAGGATATATCTTGCAGACTAACAAACATAATTAACACGGGCATCACCGATAATTACAAGTTAAGAAATGAAATTAATTTAAACAATCAAATGTTAAAAATTATTTCCTGTAAACATTACGTTAATTCAACATAGACTATACAAAATTAAAAATAATATTATAGAGAATATAAAATTGAAGTCTTTATGCGAGTTTCTGCATGTTGTCGAAGTAGATGTTTCTCAATAACATTGACGAGTACAATGTATTAGATAATTAAAAACAAATCTGATATGACCTTAAAGTCAAGTGAAGACAATAATATGATTTAATATAGTGTGTTTTTTCTATGAACTTAAAATAATGCATCCGCATCCTCACGTTCCAATACGAAATGTTCGAGGCCCTTTAGATATCTAGTTTGCAATTTACACTATCTTATTTCAAAGCTAATTTAGTTTTACAGTTATATGTATAAAATTTAAAGATTATTATGTACAAAATTATGGTACTCAGTCATTATAAGAAGAAATATTGAATAGCAATTTATAGTAGCATTTATTAAGATTAAAGTAAAATGAACATGTAACAATCAGAGCCTTAGTTGCCCCGGTATCTGAGTATAAACTGCAAAACCTATAAGTTTAGATGGCTCGGCACTTCTTAACAATTATATTAATGGTTCCCATCTGATTTTGCAGTAGATTGACTTTCCTGACAGGGTGTAATGAAAATTATATCCCGATAAACAATTTTTGTAAATAGTTCTCTACCAAGTAGAACCCGAGCATTATTTCCAAATATAGAATTTTCATTTACTTTCTTAAGAAAATTATCATTAATAGTGGAAATTAAACTACATAGAGACATAAGAAACTAAGAAGTTGTTTCTATAACAGTATAATTTGAATTGGCAATTTCAATCGGCTGTTGTAAAGTAGAAGAGAGCTCTGGTGGTAATATCACCATCTAATTGAATAAATTAAAAGATAAAGACCATAATTCTCCTCAAATCTGTAGAACACCGTATTTAGAAATCATTCAGATTAAACGAATTAACGCAATACGTTTTGAATTTAAATCCTAAATGAGCTAACATTTACTAATTTAAAATTATTTTCAATATTTAAGCTAGTATAAAATGCCTGAAAGATTTCTCTCAGACACATTTAAGTAAGTAATTCTCTTGGTAATCTTTACAACTTTATATAAAATATGTGAGAATGGATATTAAAACCTTTAATGAATTTCAGTTCAATAGTTTGTAAACTGATTCTTTCTGTACACTTAGAGTACTGAAGGGATTTAAAACCATAAATCACAAGTGTTTACGGTTCGTCCACAAGAAATACGAAAGTTATTTGTAGGTCAAGATAAAAACAAGACAAAAAACTTAGTGTATAATTCAATTAAAATGATAATCCTTTTAACTGCAAATAGAACTGTTCCACTGTATTTGCTGTTTTTAATTATCGCTAAATCTAAGACGGAAATAATTGATTTCGTTAAGAAAAAACTTTGAATTGTAAATCAATAAAGTAACTCATCTATAATTACTTGTCTCGATCCTGGTCTTCGTTAGCGTACTACGGGTGTAGATTTTCCGCGTACTGCGTGTTGAACGAATTGAACATTAAAAACGAACAATGAAAAAGTCCGGGTCATTGTCAAGCTTTTGGTCATCGCACTTGTTCCAGGTCGTGCTTCTATAACCGTGTGTTCAAAAAATTTTGTAAATAACACTATTGAGTTTAACAAAAACTTTGTGGTACCTGCTCTTTGTTGTTTCTATGGATATTTAAAATATATTAATATGTACACTGTTGTATTTTTCTTTTCATCTTCACTTGCTTGTTTACGTCATGACTACTATTAATATTAAATCGATTTCTTATCAGATTACCCGAACAGATACATACTATAGAGTTAAACATGTTTTATTGCTCGTCTTACATTAACGTCAAAGTGATAATTTATGATAATTTAGATCCAATATTCAGGAACAATACTCGATATGTCATGTCATTGCTAAATAGTATATCTGCAACGAAAAGAACCTTCTTAGATTTGAATTTTCACTTTGATGTATCTAACTTAAATGGTCTACATAACATTCTATGCAGACCTGTAGCATTCTTTACAGTTGTAAAGTTCCTTAGAGCAAATAACTTACTATAGCTATAACTTATTAAATAAACAATACATTATTTGAAAAGTAGGTTAGAAGAGAATGAGGATTAAATACTATTACTTTTAATTTTGAAATAGTTTACGCCGATCTGCTTGTACTAATCACCTGTATACACCTGTATACCGTGGACCAAACTTAGGCTATAACTATTTTCATAACCAGTCTGCAATGTTCAAACTTCTGTCCTAACACTAGTAGGGTTTTAGTACTGGTTAAATTAATTTTCTATACTCATTTTATGTAAAATATTAATTTATACTTTAACAAATTAATATTTTACATTAATATTCGTATCATAGTAGACACTTTTTAAATTTCTGCATAAAAAACTATTATATTTATTCCAACATAGTTGAGATATCTCTTTGTATAACTATATCTACAACCCAGCAGGGATTACTTCTGGCTGTTTTATACCTTCCAGTTGAAACTTACCACTAGCCACAACAAAAACCGATGTGTCACTTAAATCTCGCCAACCTTATGGATGTCCAGAAGCGGCACATCACTAACAGCAAATTGCAAGACTCTTGGGGTCAGGTTAATTCGACAGTCTATTGTGGCAGATGCCTGTTTGAGTTCGTAGGGTTCGGTTTCGAAAATTCACAGGTTCTTGCCTGCCTATACAAAAGGGTGTTGTGACTGCTTTGACTGAAGAGGCCGGTTGAAAGCTGGCCTCCCCATCTTTCGAGGGGACATGAGGTTACTACCCTAAATTATTTTTTATACATCTCGATAGGAAGCGGTCCCTACCCCTAACCTTACCTTTCCAAAATATCCTGTCACTCCAGATGCAGTGCAAAGTTCCTTATAGGAATAGGTTAAATTTTTAAGCTTCTTTTCCTAAGAGCATAAATATATTTATATTGGATGACTTTAAAAATGAAGATTTATACGCCATTTGGGCCTTGAATATGGGTTTTAGTATTTTTTTAATAATATTTTTTTTTTATTTAATAATATATTTCCAAAGGACGTAAAACCTTTCTTTACATGTATAATCTATTTCTTGAAAAAACCGCTTTCCATAAATAAAAAGCTCTTTGGTATTTTATATTTATATCATATAGTCAACATTAAACTCTCAGATATGACTTTTTAAATTTAAAAAGACTCTAGACCTTTTTACAAAACAAAGAGCAGTAAAAAATCTTATTTGCACCTTTCCTACCTCCTTCTTTCTGAACGTTAAACTTAGATCTAGTTAATTCACAAATTTTATATTCCACACATCACATTATATGGTATCCTGCGAGATACTTTAGTTTATTATGAGAATATAAAGTAGGTGATTTAAATATTAATTAATCATCAGCAAAGTCATGTTTGAAGCATACTTAACTTTTATGATTGCTCACAAAATTATAACGTATTTCCAACCCCCGAAGTTTTATGCCACTCAACAAGGTTTACTTGTACATAGTTCTGCTCTTCTAAGATATTTGTAGTGGTAAATTTAAGTATTCTTACAACCCATGGAACTATTTAATACTGCATACTGGATCTTTTACCTCACCGGTCACGAGATTAAGATAATTTCCTTTGCAGTCAAAATAACCTACTTCTCTATACCTCATTGTTTTTTATAAGCCTCAAGAATGTACATTTAAAATAACTCTGAAATAATGTTGGAATTTTAGTGCTTCTGGCCCCAACCACCTTCCAGTTTTAGGGTAGTTTCTAGACTATGTACTAGTTCCCAGCTTTTAGGAGCTTCTTTCCTCTAAGAGATTTCAGTTACGAGAGAACAACTAAGAAATTTCCCGGCCCTTAAAAGCTCTTAGCCTCTAAGATCTTTCATCCTCTGAGATCTGCCCGATCTCTTGTAGTTACCTGTCTTTGGGAGGCCAAAATCCTTGGAACTCTCACACTCTACCAGCTCCTAACCTGATACTACAGCGGGATCTCAAGAATTAAAATTATGACACCGCTTGGTCTGTTTAAGCTCCTGCTCTCTTGGAGTTTCCGGGATCTAGGTGCTTCCGGTGCCTAGTAGCACTTGATATTTGGAACCTAGACGCTTCTAACATCTCTTAAATTTGAAAGGTGTTAGCTTCTGACAGTTCCCGATCCAGGGACGTTTTGGAAGTCTCTATTATCTCCCGGCTAATGGCAGATCGTAAACTTTGTCAGATATTTGGAATTTTTAGAGTTTCATACATTTCACAATGCTACTGCTATTAGAGAGAATTTTATTTCGATGTGGCTGATTCTTGGCTTACTCACGAGCTCTCAGTGGTGACTGGGTGATCACGAGTACCAGGCGTTCATGTTTAGAGGTCCTTAGCCAAATACTACTCTACTAACGGACTAGTTTTGTAAAGTGTTTGCTCTAACACGATTTTTTAAGCTAAAAACTGTAAAAACATCCATTCCAAGTCTTTCTAAAGTCCAAAACCGTGCAGGCCTGTTTTCAAAAGTTAACAATTGCTGCATCTCTCAAGCCTCTAGATATGTAAAATATCTGTATACTGTATGTCAAAATGTGAATTTACCAATAGCCTCGTACTAAGAAAGGGAGAACAACCACACTGCAAAAAACAGGACGACGATTCCTGAACGCTTACTCTCCAAGGCTTGAGTTCATCTGATGAACATATATAAAATTGATATAAACATTTCCCTAACGCTCAAAACATTTAAAACTCGTTTGAAACACTGTTTAGTGTCACACGCATTTCATACTTTACACGAGTTATTGATAATATATTGAGAGGCCATTACTATCATTTGAATAGTACCTGATTGAAGTCGGAGTATTTGGTGATGAATTAATGAGAACTAGCAAATAAATGGCTATTTGATAGGGTTTGTGGTGTGAAACTCTCAGTTTAATTATAATTTGTTGCATTTCTATTTAATTTAATATTCTCTGCAATGAAGATTTGACTCCTAACTACTATTGACTATTTGTAACAAGGAACTATTTAATTAAGTAAATATAACTATTATTAATGAAATCAGCTTAAAAAACTGCCATATTTCTGTATACTCTTTTGATCTCTTTTAACAGACGTTAATTCCCGATTCCATAATCCAAATCTGATAACGTCTAAACTCAACATTCGCTGGGTTATATCAGTTATTTTATTTAATAATTAACTTAACATAATTCATTTAAGGATTCCTTGTAATTCAGTCCAGCTCAGTCAGCTGAATAGATAAGACGTCTCGCTTATCGCTCCGTGTGTGTATCACTCGTCCTGACTGTACGTGCACTCATTGAAATCGAGCGCGTACCTGTTTAAATTTTTATTTGTAGCCCACTTGTGAGAAAAACCTTTATGTTTTTTCTTAAAATGTCTCTCTGTGGCGTCTGTAACGTTAAAATTAACAACAGTGACGAGTTTAAGTGTGCCGGAGTGTGGGGCGCTGTGTTCCACGCTACCTGTATGAAGAGCGAAGGTGATGGCGTGTCAACGCGGTCGCTTAAAAATTGGAAATGTAAAGATTGCCGTCTTCTATCAACAAGCAGTAAGTCATCTGCAGCTAGTACTGCAATTACCAAGGAATTCCTTGTACGGGTGCTTGATGAATTTAAAAAAGAAATGTTCAATGAATTAAAAAATATAAGATCTGAAATGAATGAGACATCTACTTCCATACAATTCCTGTCGGACAAAGTAGATGCGTCAAATGTGTTGATGAATAATATAAATAAAGAACTGGCCTGTATCAAGAAAGAAAATGCTGAATTACGCATGAAGAACGATAATTTAAATAAGTCCGTCAACGATCTACAAGAACGGCTGAGAAATATTGAACAGTATAGCAGGAGAAATAATATAGAGATAAGCGGTATCCCGACTACACCGCAGGAGGACGTCAAGACTTGGGAGTAGCACTCGGAGTGGAGGTACAGCTGAGCAACATCGCAGCAGCCCATAGGATTCCATCCTACAACAAGAGCCGCCTACCCGCTGTGGTGGTACAGTTCCATGACCGAGACATCAAGGAAGCTCTTCTCTCCAAATTTCGAGAAGCTAAAACCCGAAGTGATCATCTCACCGCGGACAAGATCAACAGGGCCTTTCCTCCTGGCAAGGTGTACGTGAATGACCATCTGACCCCGGGAAAAAACAAACAGTTCCTAGCTATGCTGAAGAAAAAATGTCATGATGTGGGTTATGTTTTTGTCTGATGCCGTGACGGCAAGTTTTTTGTTAGGAAAGCTACCGGGGAGAGGGTACATAGGGTGAGTACCTTGGATGACATTGATAAGCTTAAGTAGGTCATGTTTAATATTTCATACAAATCATTGAATCATGCATGGGCCAATTTTGAGTTTGAAATGTTTTGCTAATATTTAAATTTAAAAGTTTTTTTTATATTGTATTACTAAATGGACTCTAAGGTATATTGTAATGATTTGTGCTGGTTTTACGATGTTGAATCCAGGGGCTCACTTTCTCTGCTATATGCAAATAAGGAGTGTAAGAAAAAATTTTAATAACCTAATGGCTGAAATAAGTCAAATCAAAAATTAAATTAATTTTCTAGTTCCAAGTGAAATTTGGATAAACGATGACGAATTAAATTTTTATAAACTGCCAGGTTACAATACTTTTGCCAATTGTAATAATAGCTACAGAGCTGGGGACATTTTGTGCTTTGTGGACCAAAATATAAATGTATCGCAAGTTAAATTAGATATGGAAACTGTTGATTGCTTATTGCTAAATATAACTATTGAACACTAATATTTTAAACTACTATGTCTATATAGACTGCATAGTCATTCAGAAAATAATTTTACTAGCGAACTCTCTAATAAATTGCAAAATTTAACCAGCAGCATTATTTACGTAGGAGATATAAATATAAATTTGGACTTAGCAAGTAGCCGCCAAGATGTACATAACTATATTAGTCTACTAAACAATAATGGCTTCATTTCACTCATTAATAACCCAACAAGAATTACCGAAAACACAAAGTCAATTATTGACCACATTTTTGTTCGACATGCAGATATAAATTCCTTTAAAAAGTGTAATTTTTTGACATAGGTCTCACTGACCACTGCTTGTTGGGTTTACATTTCTGCAGCAGTTCTAAGTTTAACAGGCTGGTAGTAAGTAAACAAATGCCTGATAACTTTGTATATGATTTAAGTATGGCTGCGGATAGCTTGAAAGAAGCAGACTGGAGTGCGTATTTGTCTTCAAACGATGTAAAAAGTTATGAGTTGTTCCACAAGACTCTGACAGAATCTCTGAATAATTGTAAATTAATTCAGAAGCAAAACAAGCTAACGAAAGCTAAAACTTTTAGTCCATGGTTAAATGCAAATTTACTTTTCAAAAATAAAAAAGGAAAAAACTATACACAATTTATAAAAAGCGCCCATAAGACCAATCATTCAAATTATATTTCAATTTATTCTGTAATAAGCTAAAAGGGGAAATCGATTCAGCAAAAAAATGCATATTTCACTAATAAGATTAACAACTGTAATGGCGATTCTTCACAATATAGGAAAGTAACAAATAACATATTAGGTTCGGGAATAAGGAAAAATGTAGATAAAGTGGAGTTGTGCAATGGTGAGATTGTCAACAATCCTAAAAGTGTGGCCGATAATATTAATCATCACCTTATCGGAGTCCAAGGTCGAATCAGTCCCGGTCCGCCCGCGCGGTCGCTACTGCCGCCGCTATCAGCCTACCATCACCGACAACGTCACAACTCTTTTTTCATAGCGCCAACTAATATAAATGAAGTTTTGATCACTATTAAATGTTTTAAAAAACAAAAAATCTACTGGATTTGATGGCATTTCCGTAAACCTCGTAAAAAAGGACAGCGGAAACGATTGCTCCAGTTTTGGTTCATATTATAAATCTAAGCTTTCAAACCGGCGTTTTTCCTGATAAACTTAAGATTACTACAGTTGTTCCATTATTTAAAAATAATTCATCTATTGACAATATAATACCAATCAGTCTATTATCCATATTCTCTAAAATATTTGAGAAAATAATGAGGACCAGACTCGTAAAGTATTTAGACAGCATAACGTTTTTCAACCCGTCTCAATATGGGTTTAGGAAAGGAATGGGAACAGAAGATGCGTTGCTATCGGTTACAGAACATATTTACAACAATTATAACACGAATAAAAAAGTAACGGGTCTTTTTATTGACTTCAAATCAGATTTTGATCTTGTCGATCATAATATACTACTATCTAAATTGGAAGCAGCTGGAGTACGGGGAACAGCACACAATTGGTTTAATAGTTTTATAAGTAATAGAGTCCAAAAAGTCAAAATTGCAGATCAATTTAGCGCACCACTAACTGTCCAAGCTGGTGTGCCACAAGGATCGGTGCTATCGCCTACCTTATTTTTGGTTTTTATAAACGATTTACTCGAATTACCCCTTTCAAGGTTAAAACAGTGCTTTTGCAGATGACATTGCTCTTTTTATTCAGAGAAAAATATTTATGATATCTGGGTGAATATAAATAAGGATTTAGAACTATTAAGGTCATGGTGTTTTGTAAACAAAATGGTAATTAATGTTAAGAAAACAAGATATGTAAATTTTAGTTTATTAGTTAATAGTTTTGAATTTCCTGCAGAGTTAACTCTGCACAATTTTAACTTTTTGTCGAAAGATTTCAAATGTGAAGTGATAGAAAAAAATACTAGTTTTAAGTACTTGGGTATTAACTTAGACGAAAAATTTAAATTGGCAAAATCACATTTCATTATTACATAAGAAAATCAAATATTCAATCAGAACTTTTTATTATTTGAAGAATTTCTGTGAACCCAGTCTATTACGAATTATTTACTTTGCTCTAATTGATTCCAGGATACAATATGGTGTGCAATGCTGGGGGGGGACCTTTAAACACTATTTGGAAAAACTCAGAGTATCCCAAAATCATATTATAAGAATAATACTCAACTGTCACAAAAGAGAGAGCTCCTACCCTTTGTTTTGTCATCTAAAAATATTACCCATTAACAATTTGTTTGTTTACAAAGTTTTAAAAATCTTTTATATTAGAAGTGGCAACACTGGTACAGAAAACCTGTCTTACCAAAAAAGAAGTAACTTACAACGAATATTTAGATTACCTAAAGTCAACAAATCTAATTTTAAACAGTATTTTCAGTATATTGCTCCTAAGTATTTTAATCAATTGCCACCTTCATATTAAATCATGTTCCAACTTGATATCTTTTTTAAATCAAATAAAAAATTGGCTATTTTCTTATGATGACGTGTCTTTTCTAAACGCTACTCTTGTATAATTAATTACATCTATGTATATTCTAAATATACTATCTGCTCACTTAAGTTGTTTTTATATGTACTTTGGAATGAGTCTTATATGTACGGTACAGGCATGTAGACCTATATTAGTTAGTTAATAGTTTTTAAAATAAGAAATTTGTAATTTTTCTTTTGTCATATAATGTATTATTATAATCTTTAGTTCCTCAATTTAGCACAGGCGCCACGGAGTGCGAGTTTTTAAATTTGTTGCTGGACTCACAAATTAATTGTTTATATTGTAATTTTCTTAAATTAATTATCGTTAGCCACAATTACTGGATACTGTGGTCAACTTATATTCCTATGATTAATGGAATATAACTTACTTTTAAAGGAATAAATTTCATTATTTCATTATTTCAATTAGCAGTTAACATAAAACTAATTTTTACTCATTGTTAACACACATGTTTTGTCATTTAATCCCACACCAGGATTATTTTGGCTGTTTTTAAATTCCAAGATGTTCTAAATTAGTCATTGGCTGAACTTTTTTGCATATGTGTACATTTCAAATTTTTTCGATATTTTGTGTATTTATAACCAGTATTTGAACAACAGTATTAACAGCCGACTATGATTTTGATCATTTCATGTCTCATCAATCATCATTTCAAGTTTTTAATTCATTTTACATGCTCCTTAAATCATCTAATTTCGGAGCTTACTACTAGTATACATGCCACATACTACTATTATGTATAAAAAAACCAAATTCATATGAATACTTGTTCTATGTTGAATTAGAATTCTGACTTAGAGTACCTAACCAAAAACATTTTAATTCTCTGGCGAGTTCTGGAGATTTATTACTACTGTTATTTAACTCTTATCGTAACCAAAATGTTGACTTAAATCACTTTGGTAATGGTTTAATTTTGCAGAGTGCACTCTCATTTTCAGCTGAGGCATTTTTCATCACAACGACTCAATTTAGTTTGTAGAAATTATAATTTTGAAAGTGACATTGAAATCTAATAAGGTATTTATATTTATTTATCACTTTAATTGACTATATCTTATTTCTATATTATGAGAGAGACATCTGGTGTTATAGTCAGTAACAATCACTTCAATATAATAGGCCATTTTTCTCTAAAAAATTATTATTACTGTTTAAAAAAATTATTAAATATAATAAATAAACATAATTCAGTTAGGGTTGTTATACATAAACACCTAACACCTAGCATAAACTGTTTTCAACTCAAGGTTAATATTTATCTAACTGCAAAATTGCCAAAAAATTTCAAATATAAATAATTTATGGAATATTTCTCCTAGTAAGTTTTGTAATTTTTGGCAGATATGTATGAGCGAATACAAAGTGTTACTGAGATTGGTACATGGAATTGCTAAGTTGTGAATTGATTCTTTCTGCACACACTTTGGGTACAGACAGAATTAAAGACAGCCCAAGACAAGGTTCTTTCTGTATTTACCCAAAGATAACTAAATATTTCATTGAATAAATAATTTCTAAGAAAAGCGAAAACCCCGAAATTAAAACATATGCAAAATGAATAAAATATAAGTTACTCTTATATCATTAAACTTGAACTGTTCCTGTGTTTTGTGCTGTATTTAATATTTGCTAAAAATAGGATGTAATTTGCTTTGGTTAACGAGAGATACTATGAAGAACAACTTAGATCTCTAAATTATAAAAGTAACTCATTCATGTAAGGCCTGGTCCTGGTACCGGCCATCGCATCTCTTACATGCTACGCGTTGAATGGATACTGAACACAAAGATGTAGAATTATATAAAAACCAGCCAATAAATTACCTGTCTTTTGATGTTTCCAGAGATATTAAACAGTTTATTTTTACGTACTTTTCACTGTTTACCTCAATTTATCATAAAACATTGCTTCTTTACGCCATTGCTAGTACTGACATTGAAACGATTTTTCTTGTTATGTGATTGTCTATACATAGTATAAAAACAAATATGTGTTTAAAATTTAATTTAAGTATGAGTTCTGTCTTAAGTTATGGTGTATATTGTAACAGACAAAAAGTGCATTTAGGATTTATTTCCTTGGAAAAAAAATATAAACAGTTTCTACCTGTACCCTTTGGGTACAGAATTATAAATATAGCCTAAAATAAACGTTTAGTAGCTTCAACACAAGACAAACAATTGGAAGTTGTCAATCACTATAGTTACGCCCCCAAAGATGAAGAAAGGAATCTGAAATAATTTTTGGAAATATATAATTATATATATTAAATGTAAACTTCGTGGTCTCGTTATGAACTTTTCAAGTGTTTTTTGCTGTGAATAATATTTGCTAAAAATATGAAATAAACTGCTTTTGTAAAGAGAGATAGTGAGAGTATGCATTGTGATTTATAAAAAATAAAACTAAGTAACTCACCCTTGTAGGTCCTGGTCCTGGTCCTGTTCCTGGGCATCGTATCCTGTTCCTGGTGGTGGTTCTCTGACTTACTGAGAGTTGAACTACTTTAGAACGAGGAAACTGAACTGTCGAACACAAAATATTAAAGAAATCCCAAAACTTTTCCTTGTAGTTTCTATGGAAATCTTCAATGTTAATAAATATTTCATTTGGGAATGTTGCAGGTGTTTCATTTATTTTTATTTCAATATTAAACTAAATATTTTTAGGTCACGTCTTTTACTAACATTCATCCGACCAACACACAAAAACTTTTATCAACTCTTATTATCTGATTATTATTACGTATATTCTGTGCTGAGGGAATAAAAACATAATTCTTAAGATGTGTTGTCTGTATTAGGTTATGGTGTGTGATATAGAATATACAGGGAAAACAACTCTTTTAATCTGTTGTTCATTGACATATAAAAACTTCCGTATATTTTAAAAATATGGTAACATGATTCAAGTAATTTATAATACAGAAATATGCCTTTCAATATCCGTAAAAATTTGCATTATATAAAAAAAACACATTATCTATCCATTTCAAGGATACTCAGGTTATGTATTTATACATTTTAAGTTGGATCTTACTTCTAGACTATCGTAAGTGGATTTTTATTACATTATTTATATTCAAAAGTCTCCTGGAACACGTTTAAAAGTAATAAATTTACAATTAGGATGCCTCTATTCAATTAGAAATGTGTTTTTGCTACAACAAATAGTTTCTTAATTTTGTCTTATGAAATTTTTGTTCAAGTAAACTTATATAAGCGCAATTAATCCTAGTTTATATTACATGAATATTCAACTAAACTCCTTTCCTCCAAATAATATTTAATTCCTGCAGTCGTAAAGTTTGCCCGCAGTGCAATAATTTTTCGAAGGTACAGCCAGCTTTAAGATATTGCGGACATCAGCTCAACAGTATAAAATCTTAACCCTGCGAGCAACAGCTCATCTGTCGAATGGTAATTGGATATATACCGTATATCGTTACGTCTAATCACTTTAAATTTTATATACAATTACATTTGATAGTTTTCTACTTATTTCTAACTGTTTAGTTTTAAATTTAATGTATTAAAGTGATTTTGTAACCAAAAAGTTTTATTCCAACGTCCAAAAAGTCAACCTTACTTTTCATAGTGTTGGAATTAAAAATATATTATTTTTAAATAGACCTTAATACACACTAACAAATCAAATTATTGTGTTTCTCTAAAACCTAAACAATTCTCTGTATACTTATAAATACACTCGTTTAATTTGCCTCTTTTTAATTACTTATAAACATAGCAGATTCCTTTAAGTGGTATCAAATTCTTGGGAACATAGTCAAACTTAACTAACAAATAATTCATTGTCAAATTTAACTCCGATCTTATGCTGCTTCCACGTTGGTTCCATCTCAACGAAATATATATTTAAATATATAGTATACATACAGGTATATATCAATGAATCTTCGGATTATAACCAATATCAAATAATGCAACACATTCAAAAGTTACTACATATTAAAGGCTGGAATACTTCTATATCGATTTATATGTGTCAAGACTATCACGTAAACTCTCTAGACGACATGACCGAATGTGCTTGCCATTACTTTTGGACGTTTGGGTGGTATGATCAATGTATAAACAAGACTTGGCACTCTCATTGAGAAACACCTATGTAATTGTATAGTTCAACAAGAACTATAAAACGTCTTCGATTATTAAAGATTTCTTGAAAGTTAGAACTAAGTTATTAAGAGTCTACGTCTTTCTTACCTATTGCATGCCTAATATTTAATTGTACATGTCTGAAAATATCGCCAGAATATTTCGGCTTCCAAAATTTGTAACTTGTACAAACGTATGAGTAGTTACAGCAGCAATATATAATCGTGCAGCAGTCAGTCATAGATGGTTTGTAGATGAATGCAGACGTATTGTGACCCTGTATTCTGTAGTTCTGTTTTTAGTGTTGTGTTTAGTTTTTTATTAAGCGCATGTTTTAGAGTTAGTGAAGTTGACACACAACATGGTAGTTTTGATTCTTGACTTAGGCATGCCAAACGCTCTGGTATTATTTTTTTTATTTTAACCTTTCATGTATTAGGTTATTTATTTGCCTGAAGAAGAAATCACATTACAGATTTCGAAACGGCGCGTTACTGATTTTTTATCTCACTGAACGATGGAAAATGTTCGGAAAAAGTCTTGTTTTATTTACAATCTTTCCATCGTCAAATATAAAACTGCAACCAAAGAACACATAATCGCCAGATAACGTTAACCGGAGTTTTGCAATTGATGAATAAGTTTCTAAAATTATAATGAAGCCGCCGAAATTACCTGAAATTAGAAACTACCACCCGGAACTTGGAAAAAGTTTAATTAAATCAGAAAAGTTCTCTCATTTTTATTGAAACAAAAAATTTATCTTATCAATAGTGAACTCATTAAAAAAAATTTCGGATGTAACCTTATGATTTGGAATTTTTTTATGAAAGAATGAATCTCTTTTGCTATTAATACCAAGGAAAATACCTGGAAATATTACAAAGTAGGGATTATTATTATTCTTACAAATAGCTATGTTGATTATTCATTGACTGATTTAATAAATGGATCGCTAAAAGAAATTATGTAAAAGAAATAAATTTAAAAGGCATAAACATTCTTACGTCGCTACCAGCCCTTTTAAATTAACGGTTTGATTTTCCATGTTTTATACGTAATTTTATCGTAAGTCCACTACTCAGTTAGAAGTATTATGTAAATTTATCGAAATATTTAAACTGTTTTTAAAAAGTGCATATGTTTTAGCGTAGCACAATATCTTTATAATTTGCATTTGAATTAATATTCCAATCTGAGTGATTAGGACAATCTCCTTCCATGAGTATCCAACCATACTCGTATATTGTAGTTTCTCAGAATGTGTACCTAAAGTTTTACAGGAGTATTTTAATGAAGTAAGTACATAAATTCTAGTTGTTACTTCTTCATTAATCAATTTATGGATGAACTGTATACCATGTCCAGAATATGGACAAGAGAAATTTCCGAGTATTAATGAATTATTACTTCTGATAATTTTTCTTCAATGTTTTGTTTTATAATGATAAAAGAAGAAATAAAAGCAACTTAGTCTTATTGTATAACAATTTAAAATACACTTCACATAAACTGTTATCTATTACCTATTCATAAACTCCTTCTATTAATTCGATAATAGTTAGAAACAGTGTACTGTATTTCATGTATAAATCTGACTCCAAACTAAAGGGTAATAACGCCAAATAATAACAGATTCTTGTAGATTCTACCACTTGAAGTTTTGGGCAGTTGAATGGCTGGATCTACTGAAACTGTTCCGTATTGCTGATATGAACTTAAGTTGTTGATCCTGATTTTAATAAGAAGAGATAGATTTGAAATATATACTTTTCAGTGCAACCTCAAACCGTGTATTAGTGATAAACATTCGTGTTTTTTAAACAAATATCTATATATATCTGTCACCCAGACTTATAAAATACGATTATCTCTGTCTCTCTCTGTGGACACATGAAGAATATAATGGTGTATAGTACTTGATACTTTGCATGCAACCTCAGCCTTTTACACGACACGTAGTAATCCGTACCTTGTTCTGAACTATCAAAGGAACTGTTTACGCAGAGCCCGGGAGTGGTTCTCTGTGACACATCAAGAATATAATGGTGTATAGTACTTGATATTTTGCATGCAACCTAAGCCTTTTACACGACACGTAGTAATTCTTACCTTGTTTTGAACTATCAAAGGAACTGTTTACGCAGCGCCGGGAGTGGGTCTCTGTGACACATCAAGTATATAATGTTGTATAGTACTTGATATTTTACCATGCAACCTCAGCCTTTTACACGACACGTAGTAATCCGTACCTTGTTCTGAACTATCAAAGGAACTGTTTACGCAGCGCCGGGAGTGGGTCTCTGTGACACATCAAGTATATAATGGTGTATAGTACTTGATATTTTACATGAAACCTAAGCCTTTTACACGACACGTAGTAATCCGTACCTTGTTCTGAACTATCAAAGGAACTGTTTACGCAGCGCCGGGAGTGGGTCTCTGTGACACATCAAGTATATAATGGTGTATAGTACTTGATATTTTACATGCAACCTCATCCTTTTACACGACACCTAGTAATCCGTACCCTGTTCTGAACTATCAAAGGAACTGTCTAAGCAGAAACCGGGCGTGGGTCTCTGTGACACATCAAGTATATAATTGTGTATAGTACTTGATATTTTGCATGCAACCTCAGCCTTTTACACGACACGTGGTAATCCGTACCCTGTTCTGAACTATCAAAGAAAACTGTCTACGTAGATCCGGGAATGGTACTTTTAGTTTATTACACTTTGGGAATAAAAATATGTTCTATATCTATACGAATCTACTAACGCATGGCACTCGATTTGAGATGGTGTTAACTAGAATTGGCTACATTTATGTTCAAAAACCCAATGTGTTCAATAAAACAGTAAAAAATTGATAAAAATAATCTTAAGATTACTATGAGAAATCAATTTAAACATATAACGTTAACAGTGAAAAAGCTGGAAATACTTCGTACAATAATTATATAACCACGTGTTTTCATGCTATTTCACAAGATGATGCAAACTGTTTATAATGTTGTAGGAAAAAAAATTTAATAAAGTGTTTTATTGTAAAATGTTTTTGAGTATTTTTAAGCTAATGTGTCTAAATTATAATTAATTCTCTTTATTATTAATAATAATTCTACTATTATTAATATTAATACTGTTCTCTAACTTGAATGCTGAACACGCTTTTCAATCGTAATTTCATTAAAATGAAAAGCGATGAGACTTTAATTCAGTTTTTAATTTTTAACCGTAAGGTATTATATTATCCTTATAAAAACAAAGTAATATATTCTTAGCTATTTATCACCTTGTAATTCAAATATCATATCACATTTTGTAGGAAAATATTATGAAACTAAACTTGTAATATAATTTATAATCATAAATTTATCCTACAAATCAAGGTTATCTGTTATCTTGTACATTTCAAACATTTTGGAAATATAATTTTCTAGCAATCTCTGTGGGAATAGCATTTACATGTACATGTCTTATCTGGGATATGTATGTGAGATGTCACATTATCATATCATCTGGTATTGCAGCAACTGTTGAATGTATTCGTATCACAGGATAGCATACCTTGTAATTTGTCAAGTTTTGCCAACTCACCTGTCATACATTTGTATTAATGTTATTATACTGTATTGTAATATATAATATGATTTACTTTAAGCCGATTTTAAGTACAATACGGTCAGATTTCAATGGCTAGTTGTGCAATGTGAGGTTTACAAGAAAATAATAAAAAGTTATAATCTAAATGATGTTTAACACGTGATGATTTGCGAATGCTATTTTTCAGCGCCAAATGAATTATGACACAAATGACTACATTAGTTTTCAGCCCCTGATATATAATTTCATGATTTAAGTTACAAAACTATTATAGCATAGATGCATTTTTATTTTAATACAGTTTAAAAAAAGATTAATTGAAAAGCTTACATTGCATCGTGAAATTGGCATGAGTATTTTTGGTAAATTTGTAATTTACTTAATAATAACTCAAATGAACATAATAATTCACTGCAGTCACAAAAAACTCTTTTTATTATTTAAATTATTTTCTTCAAGATTCTCCGCAACGATTCAATATATTTTGCATCAGTAAATTATTATACTGAAAATTAAATATTTATAGGTGACAATGCATTCTAATAAGGTGTTTATAAAATGGTTAAATTCTCCATTTATTTGCTCTTGTAAAGTGAAAGAGAGATCTGTTGGTATTCACTGTAACTGAATACATTACAAATATGTAGGCCATATTTGTACTCACAAATCTGTGAATACAGATAAGAGTAATTTAGTATGGAATTTTGATACTAAGTTAGCTAGTCACTAATTTTAACTTGTTTTAGATATTTACCCTACTATAAAATGCCAGAAAGAGATATCTCCTAGTCATATTTAAGAAAATAATTCACTTGGTAATCTTAACCATGGTGATCTTGGTTAATCAAATATGAATGAACGGATCTTAAAACACTTGGATATTGTATACAAAATAATTGTAAACCGACTCTTTCTGAACACCTAGGTGAAAGAATTTAAACCATAAATTACAAGTACTTTCTGTTTTCCTATAAAAAAGACGAAATTCGTTTGTTGATCGTGATAATCATAACTGAACAAGAAAAATAAACTCATTGAAAAATTCCTTAAAAATTAAAATCATGTTAATTGTAAACGTGTGGTAATTAAAAAGAGAACGTTTTAATGTTTTTGCTGTGATTTATCAATCGCTAAAACTAGGTTTAATAAAAACTGCTTTGGGTAAATAAATAGTTAGAGAGAAAATTTGAATCGTAATTGAAGTAACATCTAATAGTCCTTGTCTCGATCCTGATCTTTGCCACAGTACTTCTGAGGTGTAGATATTCTAAGTCCTGCGTGTTGAATAAATTTGAACATGAAACTGAACAACGAAGAAGCGTACTGGTACTTATCAAGCTTCACTCATCGCACTGGTTCTTTGTCAAGCTTCTCCAACCTACCAGCGTGTGATTGTAACGTCTTTTTTTAAAGAAAACTTAAAATTTTATCGAAACACGTTACAATATCTCACTTTTATTATTTCCATGGAAATAAATAAAAAAAAAACATTGATATATTCACATTCACAGATGTGTATACTTCACCTGTTTCTTTTGTCCCCTAACATGCTTGTTTACACCTCGACTAGGAATCTTATTACTTTGCTTATATACGCATATACGTACTATAGAAACAAAAAATGAGAGAGCACTTTTCCACATATCCCTGGGAAATTAATAGATAGTTTTTCTTATTTTTAGTAAAGATTAGGAAATATTAACAAAATAATTACTTCAAAATGTAATATATAAGCCCACACTATTCAGCATTGAATAGTATAATTTAATGAATGGGTAAACACACTAAACAAGGAAAGGCTTAAAAATTTGGTTATTGACATTAATTTTTTAATATAGACAGCCTAAATATATGTTGTGGGTCCTTCATATTAATTTTGATCACATTTATTATGCAATGACTGATTTTGTGATAGGAGGACATCGTAATGGGAGAGCTCCGGTTAGAATACCAACGCACAATAAATTTTATTAGAAATTTATTCCAAATCTTTCCTCTTTATCACGATAAAAGTAGAAAAAACTGAGTGTGTAAATTTTTGTTTCAAGATAAACAAAATACAAGTGACTGAATATTAAGCTACAGTAAATTCATTTTTTTTTTAATTTTTGAAACAAAAAATTTAATCGCAATATATTTGATTTACCTAACAACAAATTCATCACAATTATCACAATTAATCAGTTAATCCACTATATTTACCTATATCATTCTTCATATTATATTTAAATCATTATGGCTTATTCAAGTCATATTTAAAGGAAAGACATAATTTAAGAAGCGCCAAATTCTTTGTAAATCTATTGTATACAAGTTTGTCAAGAGGGCTTGTTTGTCAAGTCTCCAAATCTCTTTTCGTGTGTTACATCATTTCGGATTTATTTATATAATGAGAGATCAAGTTGATTAGGAGACAATTATTTATTACAATATGAGTCACTAATAATTTATATTATATGTGTGGTTGAAATGTAACATAATTATATTGGAGATTAGGGATTACACGTTGCATACAGAGTAAAATATTCATTATAAGATATAAGACTATATTTGGCTCCTTATATAACTTTTCCTTATAGTAATATGACGCAAAATTGATTTCATGGATCTAAAGGGTAAATACAATCCAAGGAAGGAATTGAGAGAAAGATATATTATATGAAATAAATTAAATTTAAACTTCTAACTAAAAAATAGTTAAATTAACATCGAAAGTTATAATTAACATGTGTTGTGAAACATCTTAGCCTGTGTCTTTCTCTACTACTCACCAAAGCGACACGTGACTGGAATAAATCATTTCAAAGTACCGTATCTGCGACAGACTACAAATAAGTGACTTAAAAATTTAAATTAAGATTACTTATGCTCTTAGTTCTTCAAAGTTTTATAATTACTTGGAAAGATTTTTTTTTGTTTTCAGAATAAATCAATTTTCTCAAACTGTGCTGTAATACGTAGTTATAATTTTAGGACACTTTAAATCATATTGTTATAAAACGTTTGCGTAATGACAATTTTCCAAAATCGTACATGAGATGCATTTAACCATAACCGTTTTATTTCAAATTTATTTCTTTTTTTCATAAAATCAAGTAATATACATAAATTATTGTGAGAAGTTCAAATTCGATACTTTTTTATTTCATATATGTGTGAACAAAGCATTTTCCAATACACGTATGTAATACAAATACCATTTCGGCAATGCAATATGGGAACTATCACAATAATAAGAGAATGTACCTCGTAACTCTCTCCCCCAGTTGATTGAGTTTCTTCATTCTCTACTTGCTTTTAGCTTTATGCTCTTCTGCTAAGTGCTTTTTCCGGATATCTACCAATTGTCTTTCCGGATATCTAACCAGAATCCTTCCGAATAAAATTCCCACTTTAGCAACGTTGTAAACATTTCAAAGTAATTCTATATCAAGGTAGTAGTACGCCACATCACGTGACACGTAACACACTTCGCTTAGGTTGTGCACCAATGTCTAATTATAACTAGTTTAGTTCTCAAAGTGTCCTTCGGGAAAATACACACAGACAATCATATAAAATATTAATTGACACAAAAACTATGTTCATCCGAAATTCCATGATAGGACAGGCACCGTCATAAGCCACATTTCTTTTTATTATATAAACATTACGTTTCCTGCAAAATTTAATTTTTTACAGATGGAATCTGTCTTGACATATCTTGCCGCCACATCGTACACTCAAATTTAGGTTAAAAAAGTTAACGTGTAAAGTATTGTAGCTTCATCTAACATGGTTACATTGAGATTAACTTGCACGTAATATCAGTATTCACAACTTTTGGGTGCCACTATTTTATTTAAGATTAACTCTAAAGTATATTGTTCTAATAATAAATATGACCTTTAAACTTGTATGCACGTCGACCTATTCTTAAATGTAAGATTTTCCATCGATTGTAATGAAGTGGTGAAGAGCGATTGATTGGTTCAAAAAGTTAATTTTATGCCATATGTCCACTGTACAATTTGTTTTGCGTTTTGTACGTTTACAAGTAAAGAAGATACCAGAACTTTTGAAGACGCTTCAGGACTCATTTATAGGTTGGTCCATTTTCAAGATATCGTGAGGACGGACAGAAGTTAAAAAGAGTTGTACACTTTGCTAAAGGTCAGCCAATTTTTAATTTTTAAAATAACACTAGCTGTTTACCGCGGCTTTGCACGCGTCCTCTTAAGCTATGCCCGTATATTTCTTTGCCTTAAAATAGTGTTTGGCTATTTAATATACGTAACTATGTCGTAATTGCAGTTTATAATGTGCAGGCGCTTTGATAACTTTTATATCTTGCAGTACAGCCTGGTGGTGAGTTACGTCAATGGGCATTGTACATAAAACCTTCTACATAGAAAAATACAAATAAATACAAATTTTCATAGTGATCGGTCCAATAGTTTCTGAGTCTATAAAGGACAAACACACAAACATTCATTTTTATTATATTATATATTATTGATCATTTTTGCAATCTGAATTTAAAATTAGGCAATGACGTCTTCTGTGCAACCTCCATTACACTACTGATCAAGGACTTTACAATAAAAATTTTATAAATTTTAAAATGTAAACAAATTAATAATGTTTCTCCTCTTTGATGAACTTCAGCTGAAAGTATTAACAGCTGTTAAGTATCAGTTCGCTTTGTATTACGTGTCCGTAGTGCAGTCTGTCGGATCCAATATAAAACACTCTAACATCAACAAACAATTTATAATTAAAAAATTAATTAATTAAATTAAACTATTTAAACAGCCACCTCTCTAAAAGTATGCCTATGTTACTTCCAGGAACGTGTAGAATCACTGTACAAAATTTCACGATGTTTCGTGCATTGATTCCCAGAGTTATAACGGAACATACAAACAAACATTCGCATTTATATGTATAGATTCATGGAATATAATGTGGCAATATATGCTCTCAGAGCTGAAAGTAATGGCTATAAAATATTAAGGGTTCAAAGTGTCGCATTTTCCAGTATAAGACATAAGTAGATTACATAATACATTTGAGTTTTTATATCATGTGTGTTATATCAATATAAATATTAATTTCAAGAATAAATTTATTTTATATAAACTATATAATAATATATAATATTTTATATGAACCTTATAACTTGTAAAAGTTTTTTTGTTTCAAAACAAAAAAGAAACACAGTCAATGAAGCCTTCTAATAACTTTAAAGACACTTAGAACCAATTAAATTTTAAAGCTTTTATACGACTTATCGTTTCTGGTATGACCGTCAAACAGAAATGGCGTTACCTTTCTAGTAACCTTTCATTTCAAAATGAACAAGAAGGGCTAAATGTCAAAGGATCAGAACATAAAGTACAATCATGTTTCTACATGTGCTCTGTACGCATTCCTAATGGAACTTGTGACGATTCCTTGATTACAACACTTTTTACTCTCGTACGACTAATTTTATACAAACAATGGGCCTATGCCATACGAAATTGTATTTTTGTACATATAACATGTTTTCTGATAAAATCGAGCTACCTCAAGTAGTAGAATATTTTTAATTGGAAACCTTATTTTTAAATTTAAAGTATTTGGGAACTATAGTATTAGTTTACTATAAGGACGTTTTGTAACGCGTATTAAGATTGTCATGGATATAATAATGAGTGAAGTGTGGTGGTAATATAAGGTATAGAATACGAAAGGTTTGAATACGTCAATGCTCCAAATACCATGGTGTTAAAATTTGATATGATAACTTTCACTTTTTTAAAGAATTTATATATTTAAATGGTGTTTAAATTTATGGTGTTATCCTGTTTACTTATAACATTAACATAAAAATGCTCTTTAATGCCCAGCTGATTCCCCTGGAACAACATTTACCACCATTAAACTTGGTGTTACCTGTATATAAATAAGGCTTCGTGAAAATGTTCTACAATAGATCAGTTTGTTCTCGAGATAAACGTGCGGACAGACAGACAGACAGTAATTATATTATGTACATCCCCTCGAGTAATGTATGGCATTTTCGCTTATTAAAATGAATTGGTTTCATGATGAATGACGTCCGGAAACTTGCAGCAACAAGCTGGCAATGTCGGGTCTATTTAATGGGAGACACGAAGACATATTTCAAACTGATTTACTATTCTTTGAGTTATGTAAAGATTGAAATATTTATCGTTGTAAGATACAGTTACCGACATTTCAAACACCTGAGCCAACTTAATCTTTATTTCTGATCGTTAGTGAAGCCTAATAAAGGCAGTTGAGTTTTAAAAATGTCTTTTCTTGTGTGAACGTTTGGCTGACTGTGCAGGACACATCAAGCATAAAATTATCTACAGGACATCAAATTTTGCATCTATCCACAGTGTTTTATATGACGCGTGGTATATTATACATTGTTTAATAGTATTGAAGAACAGAAACACGAGTTTACTGTGATCAGTGCACGGAGAGTAGTACGAGTAGTTATGGTTCAGCGTGCATTGGAGTACAACACCTTTAATACAATAAACGAATGAATTAACAACATGTCACACGCCACGGTAAGACGCAGAAGAATTGGCCATAACTTCGTTTAACTCTAATTTATAGTTTACGAAATATAACCATCTTGATTCACTACAAAAAATGGTTAATAATAATGAAATAAATTTTTACAATATATTGTATATTTGAATTTCATATGAATAATTGTACTTATTAATACTCTAGCACCTTGTTATGTAGTTTTTCTAAATAGTAACCCAATAATCGTTTAGATAAAAATACGTAATTCCACTATGTCTATAACAAAAAGTTATATTACATAAAGTTTTACATTCAATTACACACAGAACATAAGCAATAATTATCCAATGACTGCCAGTTCAAATTGTCCTTGGGTTTATATGTCAAATTACATATCACATATGCTTTGATATTATTACAGAATTATTAGTGATAACGCCCGTCTACGAAACACACATTTTCCAAAATTTACATCATAATCAATAAATAATCAGCTCAATCTTTCTAAAAAATTTACCAAACTTTCAATAAATATATAGAACTAGTA
>NW_025777552.1:0-16955 GCF_021130785.1 Homalodisca vitripennis | reverse complement strand
CACGGCTGCGTAGTGTTCAACTTAGATTGTCGAAATGTCAGCGGGCTGTTTCATAAAATTGCTTATACTTCAAATAAAATCGGTTTCTTTAACCTAAATTATCAATTAAAAATTAACTGAATTATGTTATAACTGTTGAACATTCTGTATTGTATAAAAAATGTATATTTACACATTAGTTGTGCTAGTAAATTCTACTGAATTAGATGACTCAATATAAACTGTATAATACACTAACTAAATGCTCATTCACATCTCCTGATAGCTATTGTAGCTGGAGCTAAAGTTCTATTATATATTTGATATAACGTATAACCAGATATTTTGTTTGTAAATACTAAATACAGACCCCCCCCCCCCCGCTCACTGTTTTTCATTGTTACTGTTTTACATGTTACTTTTGAATGTCAGGATACTACGAATAAAAATTATAAAAAAGAGCAACGTCTCTAGTTAAGGTAAGGTTTCATATCTCTTGGGGCATTGCCTAAATCTTCATTGTTTTTGTCAAAATATTCACTGTCTTTTTCCCAATTGATGATCATCAATGATATAGGCTTGTTAAATAATTGGATTGAATATATATAAGAACAGTTTTAAAATATCACTGTACTATATCCCGTTTATATAGTATATCTTTATATGTACCTACTTCTATAGAGGGTATAAAGTGTTTTTAAAAATCCCAACTTGCTCCCTTGAACAGAAGTAACTTGCCAGTTCCCCAAACGGACCGTCATCTTTCAAAACAACCAGGTGTTTTTGTTGTCTACACTGTGAACTGTAGTTCTTCAAGAAGTTGTCTAAATTTCACTTTTGTTATTGTGACTCATCAAGCCATTAATGTGCCTCACACTCTAAAATAAACAAATCATCAAAAAAAACTGTCACAAAAAAACCACACTGCATCTAATAAATATGCTGTTAGAACTCTTTCGAGCTAATATGTTGATGTAAAAAACATGCTGCTCCTCGACATTGAACCAAAGTTGTAATTATCGCTGAGACACTTGCCAAGACAATCTGTTTCAGTCATCATAGTGACTGACAATAACCACCATAGAGCAGTAAAAGTTACTTTTCGCGTTAGGCAAGGAAGAAATAAACAATAATGAGCCCATGTGTACTGGAAAACGTTGTTAACACAAGAGTAGCAGTTGAGGCATGACTGTATCGGAAGCGTTTAGAAACTTCATAGTATTCGGCAAATAGTGATTAGTGTGATTTTCCCAATAAAACCCAGATTTTTCTTATTTTGTAATTTTAGTTCTAAGTGGTTAGTTATCACAAGTATAATTAGATTGTAACCATCATACCCAACAAAAATTATAGAGGACTCTACTTAGGACTACACCCAAACAAGCAATAAAAATACACTGTATTGTAAATTTTTGTGCAAGAACTATCATCGTTGGTTCTAATTTTTAATCAGAAAGTAGATAGAAAAATATAGACCTTGAAGATTGACTAAGATGAATATATTCATGATAATTTAATGAAAATAATCAAGCCTTATTTAAAGTTTATAATACTATTAGATGTAATGAATTTTAAATACTGTCATTATAAAAGATATAACGAACTTTTATTCCAAGAAAATTAATGACTACCATTTATCTTTACTAGCTACTAATATCATCTGGATCAAGCTGTATTTCTCTTTTTTGTGAGGGCTATGATTACTGCGTACATGCCAGGGGTCTAGATTGAATAAGGATTTAACCATTATGAGCTGCAGATAATGCACTGTTTCTTTCATACAGAAACATGCTTGAATTTATAAAAAGTACCTAATACACCAGTGTAAGAATGTTCCTCATTCTACTCTAGTGTTATTTCTTCATACTCTTTTCGGGGTCTCTCTTCTCACTGTTCTTCGAGATTTTCTTTGTTGGCTGTCTTTTTGCATAACTCTCGACACTCATCATGTCTTCTGTGTCTAGGTTTACTGGGACAGAGGGATCTCGAGTGTCTGGACATGTTGTTGGCGTCCACTGACAATCACAATCGGTGAGAACATCACAGAGGAGGGGTGAGAAGACTCGACAGCCCCCCCTACAAGCTGAGAGGCTGTGTACTCACCGTGCTGGAGAGAGACTAGGACGAGGAGTTACACCAAGTCTTCTCAAGGAATGGTGATCCGCCACAGTAATGAGTATGTTTCAGCAGCGTTGAGTGACACACATTTCATAAAGGTCAAGGAAATTTATCAAAGAAACCTTTGAAATGGTTTCATTTCCAAGTCGCGTTAGTCTTATGAGAGAGAGTTTCCCACATTTACAGGAGGAGTAAAAATCATAAGACTGATTCATCGAAAAACTCCATGTATCTATCACAAAAGGTTACAGTTTTGGTGTGTGCGTTTATACAGTCCAGTAGCCAACAGAGGAAAACTCCATTTTAATGACAATCAGCTAGAAACAAAATTTGTGAAAATGTGATTGTCCAGTGTTTATATAAAGAGTTGGAACTTGCCATATGTAGAGGGGCTTAAGAGACATTGTTTTCTAAGTAAACAGAAGCTATGCACTTTTAAAACCATAGCTCAATTAGTAATTTTAGTGTGAAAATAAATTTTTGATTGACAATGCAAACCAGTCATTTACAACACCCTTCTATCTGTATGATTATGACTCAGTTACTCTCTTCTAAAAATTTTTCAGTTTGTATTTATTTTTAAAATGTACTTGACAGTAAAATATGACTGTTATATTGTTGACCTTACCTCAACGATTTGAATTATTTTTCAGACTGTCTGATGAAAAACGCGTTTCAAAAATTATTGACAAAGTCCAAGAGTTTTTGGAACGCCAAGGCAACCCGTCCTGAACTGTGTCGGATCTACCTGCGCAAAAATTGAACATCTTTACTACAAATTTGATCCTCAAGTTCTAAAGCAGAAGAAGGTGAGCTTAATAAAGCTTAAATACATTAAAGATAATACATTTTGTCAAAACAAAAGAACTATATTACATACATAATTTTTAAATTATAACTAGTACAATAGCTTTGGTAAGAAATCCCTATGCATAAAATAATAGATTTTTCTAGAGTAGTCTTCTCTGGGGCTGTGTAAATACTTATACATTAATTAAAATTAATAAATGGAAAACCATGGTGAAGAAACATGTATGTTTTTGAAGAGAAGTAATCTTAATATGTGAAGACCATGTCTCAAAGCATAAACACTTTTTATCAATACCTCTTGTTAAATATATTTTTAAAATAATGTAAACAATACTTTTCACTTCAAGTTGAATGTCCTAAAGATAAAATTTAAAATGATAATAAATCAGGAATTTATGAAATTAGATACGACAACTGTGACAAAATTTATATTGGACCAAACAAAAAAGAACAATAAAACATGATTTAAAGAGCATTTATCACACACAAATATGGAAGAGTTTGAAAAATCTGTTGTAGCCAAGCACTGCATCGAATCAAGACACAGAAGCATCAATTAAAAAATCTAAAATTAATAAAAGAAGTAACAAAACCAATGAACTCAAATGCTTGGGAAACACTACACATTAAACAGAAATAAAGAAAAAACTCAGAAACAATGAAGGGGGGCCTATTGAAAATTTCAGTCTTATTTATTCTCAATTTATTCAAAAGTTAAACTGTAGTCCACATCTAATTTTTCATACTGGCTGAATTATTACCAAAATTTTTGTATTTGCATATTTACACCATATGGTATTTAATATTAATTGTATTATCTTGTAAATATTTATTTGTGGAATTGTGGTGATGATAAAACCTTTGGTTTCAAAAGACCATCGTCTAAAAAATAAACCACTTGGAAAAAGTATTGCTTTATAAAATTTTGAATGTTAACGGTTTGCTGTTGTCCAGGGTGAGTTGCCGTCTGATGCAGTGACCAGTGATGCAAGTGATGGACCGATTGTGCAAATACGTGTACGACCGCGACACTACTGACCGGTTACGTACCCGAGCCATACTGTCCCCACGTGTACCACCACGCCCTGCACGACAAACTGGTTCCAGGCCCGTGACCTCATCCTCATGTCTCATCTTCAGGAGACCATTCCAACACTCGGACCCCCTCCACACAGGTCAGCTTCTTCATGTACTATATAACGTGTGAGACTGTGTCCGTATCTTTGGGCTTAGTGACTTTATTACAGATTAAGTTATTTACACTGTTTTTCAACAAAGATTAAAGTTGTTTGTTGATATTTGCAATTACAAATCATAAGAACTCTTCAAACACTAATTGCTGTAAATGCTATGTAACTTTGTTTTTATCTTAATTTTATCTATAACACACAATTTGTGATTGTCTTTTTGTATTTTTAATTAATTTTAGTTGTAAAATGGACAAACACAATGTTACAGTGGTGAGAGGAAATGGTACAGTTAAAGAAGCACTTATTTTATTTACCGATTAAACTTAATTAAAGTTAGAAGACTTTAGAAAGAAGTTAATTATGACATTTATTATGGGACCAATAGTTTTAAGTTGCTTTCTGAACCATAACCAAAAACTAACAGGCTAGGTAAACAGGCTTATATGTAAGAAAATTATTGTTCAACGATCATTAATCCCAGGAGCATGGCTTTGCTTGTTGCATCATCCACAAAATTAAGAGAAGTTGCCAAGCTTTGAAAATAATGTACAGTCAAACCCAAGAGTGATCAAACTTAATAATATTAATATAAAATGGAAATGCAATTTTACAGTATATCCATCTTTTGATGGATATACAATAATGTAGTTAACATAAATAATGTGCCACACAAACTCATGGTTTAGAAATGAATTTTGGATTTTTAACCTGCTTGCCTAGATAGGAAATATTTTAAGCACATCAGTTAACTTTTTATATTTAATGTTCTGATTACTAGGTTACTCATGAGAAGCTTTCATACTTGTAAGTAAGCTGGAATTCTCCTACATGAGAATATGTTAGAAATTATATTAAATGAGGGTAAGCATTATTAAGAACCCGACAGGGCTTCTTAAAAATCATGTTGTTTTTACGTTGGTGCGATAACTCTGTCCTTGAGGTCTTAAAACTTAATACTCTGTTGTATCACTCGGTGTTTATTGTATTTGAAATAAGACATTATTAAACACATTATACACTGTGTTAGTAAAATGGACCTAATTAAAAGAATACTAATTAACTCCTGTGTACGTGTTTGTGCAGATTTTGTACAACAGGACTATGGCTCACCTGGGCTTGTGCGCGTTCAGACACGCCAACATCAAGGGACGCACACAACTGCCTCGTGGATCTGATGATGACTGGCAAAGTGAAAGAACTGCTCGCTCAGGGTCTTCTGCCGCAGGTGTGTACTTTGAAATTGTATTTGTCTATTAACAGTCAGCAAAAGAATTTTCTTCCATTTTTAAGTACAGACATTCTTTGGCATAAATTGATCAGTTTTTTGAAGAAAAAATGATGGCAGAGAACTTGGTAATCTGTTCAATTGGGACTTGGGTTTTTTGAATTACCTGAACTGTTTGGATGTTTCAGCGACAACATGAGCGAAGCAAGGAGCTAAGAGAAAGTAGAGAAACAGAGACAGATGCCCTTCCATATGCACATCAACTTGGAACTTTTAGAGTGCGTTTACTTGGTCTCTGCCATGCTGATTGAAATCCCTTACATGGCAGGTAAGTCTAAATCATCCGTACTTTAACTGTAAAGAATTAAGTGATCTTAATAAAAAAAATTTGGAAGACTTGAACAGAATTAAAAATTACCTTTAAATTAATTAATAAAAACAATAAATATATTTATTAACCGTTTTTACTTCCACTTTTATTAGGGAGGGCCTCAGACATCGGAGGGATTATGTCACTGTACCAGTCTGTTTTTTCAACTTTGGGTGTTCAAAATAATATCTCTATTTACAGAGAAAATTGGATCAACCAAGGAGGTTTCTGTTCATCCTGAACTCAATCCCATTGTTCCATCTTTTGTAGAGAATACCTAATACTGTATTTCACTCAAATTGAGTTCAAGCGCAACAGCAATGAATTAAGAATGGAATTATGAACATTTCATGAGTTTTTTGAAGAATCATTAGTCAGTTTTAAAAAGAACCACATAGATGCTTGTGCACTGAACAGAGCTGAATTGATGTATCACTGTTATGAACATCTGTAAATAAAAGAATAACAGAGTTGTAGACAGTTACCAATTGATGAACAAATCGTTGTGTAATATATATACAAAATAGAATACTGGTGTCCCAAGAACTGGAATCTGTCCCCTTTGGTGGATAATAAGCACCAAATTAATTATTGTAAATATGTTTATATTGGATATTTTAGACACAACAATTGACATTTTTGTTGCAGCCCATGAATTTGATGCTCGTCGAAGAATGATTTCCAAGACAGTTTTTACCAGCAGCTGCGTAGCAGTGAGAGACAGTCGCTAGTCGGGCCGCCGCCGGAGAGTATGAGAGAGCACGTGGTCGCCGCTAGCAAAGCCATGAGGAACGGCAACTGGTCCGTGTGTAAGGACTACATCATCAATGATAAAATGAATGCTAAGGATAAGGGTGTTCTTCTTTGCTAGTGCAATAGAGACCTACTGATCCTAGATTCTACCAGTCCAGTCATAAAACTTGCCACACTTAAAACTGTAATTATGATACACTTTTTTCACATCTGTAAACAACTAAAAGCTGTTTACTACAGCTAAAGTACTACAGTACGCTTACATAAATTTACTCTGAGATTGATTTTGGGTAAAGCATTTGGGAAAGTTTCAATATTTTTGATACTTGTCTGTTGGAGGGATGGATTGGCCTAGAGTTAACCCCCAGAAAATTGTAACGTTTACTTAAATTAGCACACACTAACTTTATTTTTAAACATTTAAACACTTAAACAATTCTATTAACTCTACGCTACATTCACCCCCCAATGGTGATTAGTTAAAAAAATTGTATGCAGTGAAAGATTGGAAAACAAAAATACTGCACATAGTTTTAATATGTCATGAGTCTACATTAATTCTTGTTTTATAATTTTTCCCCTTAATTTAACAAATATAAAATTTTCTATGGTAGGTTTGGGATTTGTTTCTACGAGAGTGACAAGGTGAGAGGAATGCTGACCCGCCTCATCAAAGAAGAATCCTCTGCGCACTTACCTGTTTCACCTACTCTCACGTGTACGCGTCAATCTCCATGCCCACTCTCTCGGAGATGTTCCAGATGGAGAAGTCCCAGTGTTCATTCCATCATCAGTAAAAATGATAATCAACGAGGAGTTGATGGTGAAGAAAATATTGTAAATTGATTGTTTATGTTTTTCAACATATCTGAGTTCAGTTAAGTTTTTCTTTGAATGGGCAATATAAATAAATTACGTTCAAAATTAGGAGTGCTTCAAATTTTAAAAAGATAAAAGATTTCAAAAGTATGTAATAAAAGTACTTATGAACAATAAACACATTGGTTGTCGTCTACGTGGATTATTTTCAATGTATTATGCCATAAAATTGACAGTTAAATAAAAATAAAATATCTTCTTTCTTATAACAGATAGTTTTAGTATTTAACCCTTCGAGTGCCAAGTATTGAGTGGGTGTACTAAAAAGTGCCAGCCCTTTTGAAGGCATTTTGCAAGGTTTCAGTAAAAACTTCACTGTTTGATTATTTCATAAGCCTATGAAAAAAGCTGAAATAAATTAGTCTGTTGAAAACTACCTAATTAAACATAAAATAACAAAGTTACCATAAAATTAAATTTAAGAATACCAAAAATGGACTTATCTAAAAAAAATTCATATCTTTTTTCTTTGTCCATATCACTGGAAAGGGTATTCAATTTGTCTATAAATCTTGAAAAAGCTGAACAATGAATGAGTTAGTTATACAACATTTAAGAAACTAATGTCACATTGTTTTCCGGTAGCCATGTCAACCAAATGTGTGTATGTGAGTTCTAGATTTTCATTAAAGTCAATTGATTGGAAGTGTACTATAAATAATTTATTTTGAAAAGAACAGTTTCTTCACGAACAATGTAATATGATATTAGTTTTAAATATTTTAGTGATTTTTCCCCCCCAAAAACATCCGGTAACATCGGACGTTGGCGCTTTTCAGCTAACTTTTGACGTCCGGTAGAATCGGACGTTGGCATTCCAAAGGGTTAAGTGTAGTTTTTTTTTAAAATAAAATTGTATATTCAATTTTTTAAGCAACACCTACGATGTCACATAATTGTACTAATTCAGAAAATAATATTTTGATTTTTTACCAAGAATTTAATGAAACTGTGTTGTAAAGGCTTCTCTAGACGACCCGACCCAAACAGTGGTGATGCATCGCAGTGAACCCAGTCGCCTGCAGTCCCCTCTGGCCTTACAGCTGGCCGACAAGGTCAACAACCTCGTGGAGTCCAACGAGAGAATATTCGAGATGAAGCAAGGTCAGTATATTACTTGGATTTTACTAATATACAGTGAGAAAAATATCAGTTGGGTTGTCAAGATTGAGAAGAAATTATTTTTTGTTTGTTATTTTAGAACAAAGACCAAGAATTAAATAAGTGTTTTTCTATAATATATTTTTATAAATTCTCATAATTAATACTGTATTTAGATTAATATATTTTAATTATGGAACAAATTTGTTGAAAAGCTGAAAAAGCAGTAAATCTATAGGTATAGTTATTTTTACTTGATTACATTTTTTATCCTAGGAAAACTTCTTCCTGCGTTGGTGGAAACCAAGGACAGTTCCGACAGAACTACAACCGACCCGCCAAGATTGGGGTCGACAGAGGCGTGACCGAGACAACGCGCAAAGGACTTACTAATTTCATTTGTTTATTTTCTTATCTCATACATATTATTTAATAAAATAATTTTGGGATTTAAAGCATGTTTTATTTTTTGTAACCACCATTTTAATAGGGAACGTTATTGTAACTAAGGTTGTATGAATATTCAAAGTATTTAAATTGATTATAGATTGCTCTACTCAATAGGATCCAGATGTGTGTGAATGTTTGTACACAATACTAAATAATATGATAACAAATAGTGAATTACTCAAGAATACAACCCCTTTAGTTATTTATAGATCTGTCTGCGATATGTACAGGTTGAGTAGACCATCTCTCCATTCGATGTGAAGAGTCAATTAACTACCTTCAAAACTATTCTTCATAGGTCTCAGTATTACCTTTACCTACGTTTAACTTTCACAACTTGAGCCAAGACAGATATATATTAAACCATCTAAGAACAGGAACTACATTGTAAATGTTTATGAACTTTAAACCAGCGTACCTTTTTTAAGGAGAGTCCCCGTAAACCCTTTAGAGGTATCCGGATTTGCAGCATTTGTACTCTACTAATATAAGACCTTGAATTTGATGGTACTACTCAACCTAAGTCCCTCTAAGTCCAACCCCTCGTCCTCGGTCGTGAGGGAACGGGCAACGGCTCAAAGAGACGGCAAACGGGGCTCTGGTGAAGCTACGTCATGTCCTATGCAAGCCGGGGGTAGTGGGAAATTAAAACTTGCTTTCAAAAATTAAGAAACAGGCCTCGAGAAAGGATGGGTGAAATGTTACTGGCACACGACCCGGCCAATTGTTTTAAGGATAAGATTTGGTACAATAAAAATGTTGTGACGCTTAGAGAAACAAGTTCGAAGACGGTAGTAGAGAGATGATGAAGAGAAGAAGAATACAACAAAATGGGATATCAAGTTGAAACAAAGTGGAAAGGTAGTGGGGAAGTAGATTGAATAGTGACAGGGATACAGGATTTGGTGGTCTGGAGGAGAAATTGGAAGAAGAAATGGAGTAGGCAATAGTCATGGACCAAAAGATGACAAGGCAGAGTGATGGAAAGTGGATGTGGATAAGTTGAAAGAAATTATTTAAGGTTTATCGGTCAGAAATGGAGGGGGAGATAAATGGACATAATAATCAGGTATAAATACGCACCACAAACAGGATGGCACGGGACGATGATAAGAGAGAGTTTGTGAAGAGGATCTGGAAAAGACAAGTTAAAAAGCAGTAGGCGAGAACAATAATAAATTGGGGATTTTTAACGCACAAGAGGGGTACGGTTTTTAGACAAGGATATGAAGAGGTAATGGAGAAATGTTATGGAGTAGGAAACAAGGATTTTTAGAAGGAGAAAATTTACATGGATTTTTTGTTTAAGGAATGATATAGATATAGGGAACCAACCTGGGAACAAGAAAAGGGATAGCCACATAACTACACAAGATAACAATTGGGAATGGTGAAACAGCCAAGTTTAATAGATTAATATATTAGTGAGTGAAATGCCTGCAGCCATAACATGGCAGAAATGTAAAAAGTTATAACCCAGTGAAAGTATGGGAGGAGATCCACAGGCTTGGTGGTAGCTGATTTTCAAAGAATGAGGTTTGGAAAAGGATACATGCAAAAGACCTAACAAGAATCAAGACATGGAAGTTAATAAGATACGGAAGGAGTTAAGAGAGGAGTATTGTAAATAACATTTAGAAGGTAACGATACCCAAGGGGGAGGTCAAAAACAGGAGAGGAAGAATGGACAAATTTCAAGAATGCTATAGTCAAAGTCTGCAGAAGAAACATGTGGACGAACTTCAGGTAAAATGAAGGGATAAAAGAGACCCCTTGGTGTGAATGAAAAGAATTGCTGAAGCAGTTAAAAACAAAAATCGAGCTTCGGCGACGAATGGTTATAAGGATAGGGTCAAAAAACGAAAAAGAGGGATAAATGGAAGAAGACATTTGCAAGGGCAAATCAGTCAAATGATGATGAAGGAGGCAAAGGAGAGGACAATGGGAAAGGATTTTTGAAGAAAAACTGGAAATCAAACTTCAAAGGAAATAAGAAGATTTTTTATGGGTGATAAGGAACAAGACGAAAACCTAAAGAAAATGGTTGACTAAGGTGGTGGAATGTTTCAGTGGGAAAATTCATAATGGGAGGAGAAAAGAGGTTTTTGAAGAACGTGGAAAGAGTATTTTAAGGACACTACTCGGAGAGGAATCAGAAAAATGAAGAGGAAAGAAGAGATATGAACAGAGGAAACAGAAAGATGAAGAGAATTTTAGTATGAGCGAATTGGAAAAAAGCGGTTAAAGAAGATAGAAAGAGGGGAAATCTGCGCGGGAATAGACGAAGCTGGACGGCTGAGATGAATAAAGGGCGGCGGGCCCCATTGTGGGAATTCAATGTGTTTTGTATCCAGAGTGATGAGAGTGATTTGGAAGGAAAAGACAGATACCAGAAGACTGGAAAATGGGAATAATAGTAGCCAGATTTTTAAGAAATGGCAAATAAGCAAAAATGCGAGAATTACAGGGGAATAACTTTGGTTGTGCCATACACACCAAAAAAAAACTTTATGAAGAAAATAACTGTTTGCAGAAAATTAGACCAGTACTGGAAGAAAACAGGAAGAGAGGAGCAACTGTTGGTGTTTTTTAGGGAAAGGTAGGTCAACGGTGGAATAGCGTGATTTTTTGTGATGAGAGTACAAGTGTTAGAAAAGAGTTGGTGAATACGGAAAAGATACAATGGTAGCGTTTATTAGAACCTACAGAAGGCATAATGATAAGGTACTGACAGAGTAAAGGATTATGGGAGAGTATGAGAAAGAGAGGATTGCGTGAGTGAATAGTTGAAAGAATAAAGAAAAACCCCCCTGGGTTAACGGCATATGGTAAAAACAGGGTAAAGAATTGAAGAACAAATATACAGATACTTTTAAAACAGAGAGAGGAGTAAGGCAGGGAAGCATATTGGTCACCTTTTCCTTTTCAATATTATAAATGGATGAAAATTTATTCAAGAAGTACAAGGAAACAGTAGGAGTTCAGAAGAACTTAAGACAAGAAGCATATGCGGATGGACCATAATGTATCTGGGAAAATAGGGAAGAAGAGTTAGAACTAGAGTAGTTAGAACAAATGGGCAAAAGTGGCGAAGAAATATGGTTTAGAGATGAACATATACAAAAATGTAAAGTAATTGAAAGTAGAGAGAAGGGATGGAAATAACAAATGACCGTGTTAGTTGAAGGAAAAAGACTTGAAAAAGGTGAAGAATTCTGTTAATTTAGGAAGTATCATAACAGATAGGGGCACAATAAGAGTAAGAGGTATAGGAAAACAGAATATGGGAAGAGTGGAAAGTTTTTCAAATATGGTAAAGAAGATTGTGTGGGAGTTGGAACATTGGGAAAGAATCAAAAGTATTGATGTATAAATCTTATTTCCAACCAATTTTAATTATATGGAGCAGAGACGTGGGAACGTGGACTAAAAATGGATTTAAGCAGATTGGCAAAGCTGCCCAGAAATGAGATTTATTAAGGAAGGGATAAGAGAAGACTACAAGAAGAGATAGAATAAGGAAACGAAATTAACCAGAGAAACGATTGAAGGTAGTTTTCACTGCAAAGAGACAATGGGATAATGGAAGAAGAATACAGTGTGGATGGGGCATGTGAAGAGGATGGGAGATTAATAGAATGCCTTAGAATAGCACTGGAGAAGGAGGAAGAAGACCAAGAGGAAGACCGAGAGGAAAGATGGGAGGACCAAGTGTGGAAAGACATAGAGAGAAGGGGAACTACAGAAAAATACAGGTGGATGAAGAGGAGACCATGGAAACGATAGAACACGAAAGTGGATGAGGCTGTGTACGACGACCCGTGAGAACGGAAATCAAACGTCCTAACGATGATGATGAACTCCAACCTATGCTCTCATTTAATAGATTTCCTTCCGACTCCTTTGCGGGGCCATCCCCCTGACATGACAAAAAATATCAAAAAATACATTTATAGGTGCATAGTAATGATTTTTTATGTACCTTACATTTTTATTTAGCTTTAACCTGTAATGGCTATGTACCTGTTTGGGAATTATTAAGCCCCATGCAGGAACTTTTTTTACACTCTGTATAATGTTGTAAAAATGTCAACAGAATTGTGTGTAGTAAAAGGTTAGTATACAGATTTTTTTAATCTCTAGATATCCTGTGCACAGACAGGAGAAAAATATTATGCCTGAGTTTAACAGGCTTCTGCGTAATGGTTCAATCAATAAATTAATATTTTTATATTAAATACAATTTATGATCGGTTATTAAACAAAAACTGAAGCTAAACAAAGGAGTCGGTTGTTTCTTCAAATGCTATTGGGTTTACCATTGAACAAGCATAATCTTAGAGAAGTTTGAATAACTGCATGTGGGCTGAAAAACTGAACACATAGATTTATGGTTTGGCTTAGTTCGTCCTTGCGTGAGTAATTGGGCTGAAGGATTCAGCTTCTTTGATACATGTTAGTATACAAGCATGGTTAGAACCGAGTTCTGGCAAAAAGAAATAATAACCTTAATTGGAAGGTCAAATGGACATATCAATCGCCTACTGATGATTCTTGAATAATTTTAGGTAATCCTTTCTGCATGGTCCATTTGCCTATAAATTAGAACCAATATGTTCTGTATTATATACATTTTTCAAACCCTTTCTCGAGCCTAGGTTAAACCCTATATACATACATTATTCAATTTTTACTATCAGCTCACTGGAGTTATCCTATTAAAAAATGCTACAAGCGTAAGAGTTTTGTTATATGTTTATAAAAAAATTTATTTTTCAAGTTAATTTGGTTATTATTTTTATATCTTTTTGGATTAACATGAAATAAGTTTTAATAAAAAATAGATAGTGATTATATATTGGTTCATAATTATAAAAATAATAATGCTGTACAAACTATAAAAAGTTTTGGAACTTTTTAAATAAAAACAAAAATTTTTTTGCTCAAAATAATATAAAATAAAAAATAACCATACCCCATTGTTGCTTTTCTATTTTATTTGAAATGTATTTCCTCTATTCCTCTATGCAATACTAGAATATGATGTGTGTGGTGTGTGGTGTGTGTGTGTATATATATACTATATACGTATAATATATAGATATATATATATATAATGCAATAGGTTTGTCAGAATAAATTGTTTTTTCTAAATACTGAAAATTTCCAAGAATATTGGAATTTTTTTTCTCTTGTAGTACACTAATATTCTTATAGTAACTTATTAAAAATTCATTTAAATTTCAATTAATTGTAGTATTAGCAGATTCTTATCGTGTTACAAACAGTATTAGGTCTAATTTTATACTAACATTTAGTTGAAAAAAGGGAGTTAAAAAAGAATTATTTCGATGGCGCTTGTACCTTGTCACGGAACGGTTGCCGTGATATAAATTTTGAGGCCCAGACCTAGCTGTCCACGGAACCGTTCGGTGATACAAGGCCAATGGGTTAATACATGAACCGTTGTTGCTATCAAAAACATCACAATTCATGGGACCTTTACCACAATACGCTCACATGCTGTTATGAAAATATATGTTGTGAAAGGAAACGTGATATTTTTCCGGACATTTGCCCATCATCTCAGTGAAACAAAAAATCAGTAACACTACATTTCGTAGATCTGCAATCCTGAAATCTCTTACCCCCTTTCAAAATAAATATCTAACCTAAACCAGATATTTACAAAACTAGGTTAAAATGAACAAACCATTACCAGAGTGTTGTGGGTACACACCTAAGTTCAGGAATCACATATCACCCATGTTGTGTGTCAACATTCAGTAACTCCAAAACATGCACTTAAGAAAAAAAAACAACACAACACTAATTAAAAAAAAAAAAAAAAAAAAAAAAAAAAAAAAATAAAACTGAACTACAGAATCACAGGTCACAATAAGGTCTGCATTCCGCCGATCCTTAACCTAACGACTTCACCAGAGGTTAATAGTAGTGTGCAAATAACCTGATTTGAGTCTTAGGTCCTAACTATTAACGTCACCTGAAGTTATGAAATTTGATAAATTGATTATAAATTACAATAAATTTTATGATACTGTGTATTAAATATAGAGATAAATTAAAAACAGATGGATCACAGAAATAAAAACAACAGAAAGTAAACGTAAGTGGATAATATTTAATAAAAACTTTCTTAATGAACTATAATTGCATTACATTTCAATAGTAAAAATTACAAACAAATTGGATTAATTTAAAGTATTATTAATAAAATACATTCTTGATTCTTAAAAATTGATTTATTAATTCTTGAATAAATGTTACCGTGCTGTAAGAACGCCATCATTTAATGTAAATGGTAGCACGATATTTATGTACAAATATCCGTCCGAATGCACCAGTGTAACAGAATATAACCTCGACGAAAAAACATATCCCCGACCAGTAAATACTTGCGATAAATGCAAAGCACAAACTTTAATAAAACGTTTTATTTGACTATGTTTAATGTAGTTTTGTAATCACGTGAAACTAGGGCCTAGAACGGCCGATAGGCAGGACGGGTAACGTGCTTGGAGTAAGTGGACGAGAAGCAAGTCCGTGCTCCAGCGTGCTGCCAACCCAGACTGCTTCAAATCGCCCACACTGTGGCCTCCTCCAAGATGCCTTGCTGGGCTTTGTCCCCTCCTCCCGCCAGCTTGGCCAACACCTTCAGCCATAGCGTCCCGTGAGTAGCTGGGTGAACACCGAAGCGTTGCCACAACCCACAAACACTGTCCTGTCACTCTGAGATTCAATAAGCAAAGTGTTCCACAATTCACCAACTAGTAAATATATTGTGTGAAGACGTTTTATGTATACGAATTTATTTATAATGTCCCTTTACAAATCACAAAACATTGGTAATACAACATTCGCATCTCCTCATCTAGTATAGAATAAATATATTATATAGTCTTTATCGATTGAAAAGAAAATAATATTTTTTTTTTTTTTTTTTTTTTTTTTTTATTTTTTGTGACCGTTGTTCCTATTAGCATGAAATAATTTTTATGCTTAGTGGCAATAAAACATTCTTTATTATTCATCAATTCCCAAGTTCCAGATATTATTAAATTTTAAAATTTTTCCGATCAATTAAATATGTAAAAAATTAGCCACATGATGATTTTATGATATCATTAATAATCCAATCCTTCATTAGCATTTTCTTTGAGAAAAACAATAAAGTAAAAATTTTTATTACAAATTTGTAAATCATGGGTACAAATTTAGGACAGAGTAAGTGAACATAGTGTCATTTTTATTTTACAAAAAACAAGGAAAAATAAAATAAAACAAATTATAAATTTTACAAACTAAACATGGTCCAATTAGTTTAAAAATAAAATTTATAACAATTAATAAAATATATATAAATTAAATAACATCAACAACATAGCAAAACCAGAGAGTCGATAAAACAATTTTAAAATCACAAGATTACTGTTACTGATTCAACAAAAAATAACAGCTATAATAAATAATATCTCCAACCACAAAATATTAATTTAAGTAAAACCTACGCATATAAAGTAACACACATGCGTATGGAGGAAACATTTTTCCTGTGGTAAACTCAGAGAACCTCTGTAATAAGCTTCTTTAAATGACAAAGTAAATTTTACTGGGACATAATTCCCTAAGTGATCAGCTGAGCTGACAATAATCTACATTATATAACATGTCAGCTGATTGCTCTTGGGTACGAAATTATTTCTTCCTAATTTAATAATCTCTTTGGTCGAATGCAATTTTTTTGCAAATCACTCCGAAGATCCACTTATTAAGTAATGATAAATTGGATTCCTTTCGTGGTACTGAGCTACACCTTCTATTTTTAAGTTAGACATAATGCCGTAACTCAGTGGAAAGGACATAGAAGAAACCTGTGTTACCGTTGTTCGTTTAATTGTCCTGAAAAGCGCATGATGCTCGAGATAAGTTTTTTGTCCTATGTCTTCAAAAGGGTTTGGTTTTAGGCACATCCGCTATCCTAAAGTAGCCCTTTGAACAAACGAACACTGAACACTTCACGTAGCTGTGAAGAGTTTGCATCGTACTCAGGGCAGTCTTC
>NW_025777551.1:0-92532 GCF_021130785.1 Homalodisca vitripennis | reverse complement strand
AAAAAAAAAATAAAAAAAAAAAAAAAAAAAAAAAAAAAAAAAACAAAAAAAAACAAAAAAAAAATTTTTTAAAAACCAACAAAAAAAAAACGGCCAAACAGGCAACCAAGAAAACCCACCAATTAGCTTTGAATTAAAATAGTGTAAATTGCAAACTAGATATTTAAAGAGCCTCGAACATTTCGTATTGGAACCTGAGGATGTGGATGCATTCTTTTAAATTCGTAGAAAAAAAAACACTATATTAAATACATATTATTGTCTTTCACTCGACTTTAAGGTCATATCAGATTTGATTGCTAATTATCGAAAACATTGTATTCGTCAATTTTTTTGAGAAACATCTACTTCGAAAACATTTAGTAACTCGCATAATGACTTATATTCATATTATCTCAAAGATTATTTTCAGTTTTGTATAGTCTGTGTTGTTAAATTAATATAATGTTAACAGAAAATATTTTTGACATTTTATTCTTTAAATTAATTTCAGTCCTTAACTTGTAATTATCGGTGACGACCGTGTTACTTATGTTTGTTAGTCTGCAAGATATATCCTGAAAAACGAACTGACCTATAGTATTTTAAATTTGCATGAAGCTTAATTTATATTTCAGTAACACTGTGTTTGATATTAGTGCATTATAAGTGTTGGGATTTGGGATGAGCGTCACTGAATATTTTTGCAAAGTACCTTTAGGTAAACCATGATGGAAACGAGAAAAATAGTTGAATAAATAAATATGTAAGCAACCAATTCCTATCAGGCAAGAGAGAGTAACTATTGTATTAGTAGAGTAAAAAATAAAGTATAGTATATTGTAGTCTATGTTAAACGTTGTTATCAATATATAACTTTATCTCAATCTTGCGTTTTGGTATCCTCGCTTTGCTTACCAGAAAAACTGGTAAAAAACCTTGCATGTAATTTCTACATAGACAAGAATGATTATATGATGGTTCATGTCTAACCATTAGGCTAAGCGTCATAGAAGATTCACCGTTATAAAGTTTAATAATGGTCTAATAAAGTTGTATTATACACAATATTGTGTATAATACAAACTATTCGCAACCCTGCTACTCGTCGATGGTTAGCATAAGTAATCTGATGTTCTTTGTAACTAGATTTATAATTAATTCTTGTAACTAATAAACTTTTTCTCTCGAACTTTGTACATGAACATATTACTGCAAATCAACACCTAGCGCGCCTTGTAAGTAAGTAAAATTTATATTTCCACATTACAAAATTTCCCTTTCATGCTGGACATCTAATATGAAAGTAATATAAAGTACAAAATAAAATCATAAAGTGATATAATAATATTTGATGATGTTTTATTTGGAAGATTTATTCAGATAATAGTTTAGGTGATATCCTTCTAACGAGACGACTTTGTAATTATTATAAATCTTAAATTTTTCGACTACAGCTTCAATATTGAACCAAGATGCTGACGCTACGCCTGTAAGTCGACATCGATGTGAAGGGAAGCCAATTGTAAAGTTTTAACAAATTAATAAGTTTGTACGAAACATTCAAAAGAACATTGGAGCCATTAGGCTCTCCCCCGAGCATACCAACTCATACCAAGTTTATTATTACTCTATTTTGGCTGCACAATTGGCTAGCTATTATTTTATTTTAACATATAGAAGTGGTGCTTTTGTAGGTTTAAATTGATACAATTAAACTTATACATAATTTTCGATCGAATATTTATTACTACAACCTCAGTAATATCCAACCCCATGTGTCTCGTTCAATCGGTACAAAGACTATAACTTGATAAGCAACACATTTCTCATTAGTTCCATTGAAATGTAACAATTTCTTTTCTGGATGATTGTTTTTCTGCTCATCTTCCAACATGATATACAGGGTGTATATTATGTCTGGAAACACCCAAATATATCCTTTAATAATTTAAATATAAATTTGAAACCTCTTACAATCGTGATAGAGATTGGGCATCTACTTTTTGGAACAATGTTTTGTTATGTCACACCAACGGGGGACGTCCTGCCGAGGGTATCGTGAATATTCTTAATGGAAGCCTATACCTTGTGATACATAATTTTAAAGGTAATAGCTTACTGAATTGAATGCCACAAACCGCATCTCAAAGGAATTTATTCTATCAGAAAATAGAGCATTTTTAGTATTGAAAATTTACTGATGTTCAACAATGTAATTTTAACATGGTTCTTGCCACAAAATGTGTTGCACTAATTTTTTAGCATTTTTTTAATGTTCAATTAGGCTTAGTAAATGTGTTGAGCTTGATGGTTTTGATTAATAATAATCACATTTATTTAAATTTTTTTTATAGGAATTAATTTTTTTAAGTGACTAGCTGTGTGGTTATTATACACAACTATCTCGCAATTGTAAACATAAAATTTTCGTAATGATCGGTCAAATAGTTTCTGAATCTATAAAGGAAAAACATTTATATATATATATATATATATATATATATATATATATATAGATTTTATAAACACATCAAGGTTATTTTATCTCTATGACATTTGCATTAGGATTATAAAATGTTTTTATATAAAATTTAAAAGATGCCTGACTTACCATTTAAAAAAGTATGCGATTAAATCATTAATTAATAAGTATTCTTAGTTTTAGAAAAATAAAATATATAACATAATGTAAATTGTATTAATAGATTTATTTCCTTCCATTTTCAGTATAACAATATCGTTACATTTTTTAATTAGTATATGCGCATATTTTGGAATAGAGTTATTTACAAATAGTATATTTTAGAGGCAATAGAGTTAAATCTGTATTCTTAGAAAACGATCGATTCAAATACTGGATCACATCGAGTACCGCTGGCTTCGGATTTGTTATGTCTTTGATATTTATTTACAAATAGTATATTTTAGAGGCAATAGAGTTAAAACTGTATTCTTCGAAAACATTCGGATTTGTTTTGTCTTTGATAATCGTTTAAAAGTTTTTACTCCTGTAATTTTTTAATCCACCAGTGGAGAGCTTTTTCAAAAAACCACGATAGTATGGGAATTGTAAGTATGTGTCCATTATCCTTCATGTCCTAAATAATTTGGTACGATTCTTCGTCCTCAAAATATTTCGGAATGGTTGAGCTCTTGTTATTATTTTAACAACAATTATGATACCCAATGGAATATGCCTGTTTAAATCTAAGTTCAAAATAGTTTATGGGTTAATTTTATTACATCTTGATAGGTATAATTTAGCTACTATCATCTTATCTCATATATTTCGTTCAGCCCCATAACAGTTTTTTCTATGAGGTAAATATTGTCCATGCTAACCTCTTATAATGAAATTTCAAGATATTTCTAAAGATTAGAAGTAATAATAATTACAGTTCGATTGAAAGCTCATTTTAAGACGAAAAGATTTCAAATTCTCATTATTTTAAATGTTGATCACAAATTAGGAAATAGGTTAAACTAAGTTATAGAACATTAAACTATGTGTCATTGAATACACTTCGATAAAAATACTCTTTTCCTTAAGAACTGTAAATATTAGGAATAATAGTGTAAAATTTATTTCATCTATATTATTCTAAAAAGTATCCAAACAATAAAAACATATTTTAAAATCGTTCATCTTTGGAGCTTATTAAAAATTAGTATCCACACATTAATAATGTAGCATAAATATTATAAATTTACACCTGGAACTATCTCATTAAAATCTTTATAACTATGTTTTATTCACACGTTTGTCACAGTAAAATGTACGGGTTTGGGTAATCAGATAACAAGCGATCTGTTTAGTGCCAGTTGTAGTCGAGACGTCAGCAATATAAGAGACTGGTGAAACGGAAGCAGCAATTTACATAAAATATTATTTTATATCCATGGAAACAATATAGCATTTGTATATTTGAATGTTTTAAAATAATCTTAAAGTGTTATGTCGCTGCAATTTTTCTAACTTCGTTCAATTCACAACAAGCCCCGGAAGTAGCACCAGGACCATGATGTGATGGTTAGAAGCAGGTCAGGACCAGGACTTATATGGATGAGTTACTTTAATTCAATATAAATCATAATTTTTACTCACTATTTCTCGTTCCACAAATCAGTTTTTATCCTAGTTTTATTTACAGCACAAACCACTAGAATAGTTTTTTTTGTAGTGCTAATAGAAGTACAAACTAGTTATAGTCAATAAAATACTTTGTTATGTATTGTGTAAAAACTAATAATTTATGTTTGGTGCTGTGTATAATCCTCTCAGTACCCAAAAGAGTTCAGGGAGAATATGGTTAAATTAATCCGTAACCTTCAGAAAACAAAATATATTGGTGGTTTTCACGTAGCTTTATCAAAAATAGATATATCTGTTTATGAGAAACATTTTCTAACTTTTGTTTTATAGCAATATTGCAAGCACTTATATTAGGAAAGATAATAGTAATTAGTTGAACTTAATCAATTCATTTAAGATATAAAAATGGTAACTAATTTTAGTTGTAATAATATAATAATTTAAAACTTTGTGACAAGAATGGTGACATAAATATGTTCTAAAAGTTCTAATTAATTATATTAGTTACTAAAATTCACGCCAGATCTCTCTTTCACACTAAAAGAGGTAATAACGGGTAAAGTATAATTATACATTATTAGGAATGCATGATTAGATTATAATACATTTAAATATTAAAATTCCTATTTGTAACTGATATTAATGAAATATCCGTTTCATGATCAAATATAATATATCGTTTTGGAGAATAAAGTTTCAGCTGAACTTCTAAATCAACTGTGGACTCTTCTGCCGGAGTGAACCATTGCCTGAATAACCCTAGCACACATCTTCGATAGAATTGTGAGTTACACAACCGCATCAGAACATATTTAAATCCAGAATCCAAAAGGCAGGGTTTCCAGTGGCACACAGAATCCTCTCCCACACACAAAAAAGTGCACATGAGCAAGTCTCGTATCAAAACAATGCTGTTCGTCTTCTTTGACGTTCGACGAATCGTCCATTTTTAAGCTCCACCACAGATATTTCCCCTCAACACTTCCTTCGTCATTTCCACCTACCCTACCCAGAACAAGACACCCGTGGCGCCCCAATCTAATTACAGCCCTGACATAGCTCTGTGTGATATTTTTGTTCCACTGGCTTGAAGAGAGAACTGAAGGGAAAGCACTGGGATTCAGTGGGAAACTTCCAAGCTGAATTTATAATAGTACTGAGAGGCGTTCCAGTGGAGGAGTTCCAGGGTGCTTTCCAAGCGTGGCAGAATTGTCTACGCAGATGTACTGATGCAGGAGTAGACTATCTTGAAGTATTTTCACTATTTCTATCAATCGAATGGATAAATCCATTTTTTCCTGAAAATGTTCATTATTTTAATAACGCAACCAGTATCTTCATGTATCATCAGGTGCACAACTAAGAGCACTACGATGTTGACTGACACAATCCAAAAGCACGGTGGAGCTACCTCAGTCTTCCATAACCCAGATAATATGGTGGGAAGGGCTGATTCAATGGGCATGTTTAGTTTAGTTCCAGTTCACCTTCCTCTTAATGCACCGTCTAAAATCTGATGCTGTTGGAAATGTCTTAAAACTCCAGTCATGTTTGTCTAAAGGTATCCAATAATAATCGGTGACGAAAACGAAAAAAGTTAAAATGAAACCCCGCATCGTCCGTTTCATTGATTGCTTTCTTCACTAAACCATCCCTTTTCACCTTACCTGTATAATGTTAGGAAGATTTTCTTGCACGTAAGATTTGCTTGTGAGGAGGATGGTTTATTTCACTTGCTGCACGTAAGATGAAGGTAAACTGGAGCTAAACTCAAAACTCATAGAACCAACTCTTCCTACAATAGCTGCGTTACTGTGTTTGATATTAGTTCATGGCAATCGAACGAATTTGGCTGAGCGTTAGGAAATATGTTTTGATCTTACATGCAACCATGATAAAACCGATAAGACAGGTGAATTAATAAATATGTCAACAAACTGTCTACGAACTATCATTAGTAATTTAAATGACACTTTTATTTATAGAGTAAAAAGAAATTATAATTCATTGTGGTCAATGTTCAAAGTTACTGGTAATATATGACTTATTGCACACTTTCAGAGTAGTACCATGGCTTGTTTACCAGAAATTTAATTAATTAAAAAGTTGCAAACTAAACGAGTGTATTTATAAATGTATACAGAGACTTTTTTAGGTTTTAGAGAAACACAATAATTTGATTCGTTAGTGCTTATTAAGGTCTATTTTAAAATAATATATTTTTAATTCCAACACTATGAAAAGTAAGGTTGGCTTTTTAGACGTTGGAATAAAACTATTTGGTTACAAAATCACTTTAATACATTAAATTTAAAACTATACTGTTAAAAATAAGTAGAAAACTATAAAATTTAATGGTATATAAAATTAACAGTTATTAGACGTAACGATATATAGTATATATCCAATTACCATTCGAAAGATGAGCTGTTGCTCGCAGGGTTAAGATTTTATACAGTCGAGCTGATTTCCACAATATCTTAAAGATTGCTTTAACTTCATAAAATTATTGGACTGAGGGCAAAACTTTACGATTGTAGCAATTAAAGATTATTTGGAGGAAAGGAATTTAGTTGAATATTCATGTAATATAAACTAGGATTAATTGCGCTTGTATAAGTTTACTTGAACAAAACTTCATATGAATAAATTACAAGAACTAGTTGTTGTAGCAGTACACATTTCTAATGAAATAGAGCCATGCTAATTGTAAATGTATTACTTGTAACGCGTTCCATGAGAATTTTGAAAATAATTAATGCAATAAAACTCCAATTACGATGGTCTAGACGTAAGATTCAACTTGCAATGTATAAACACATAACCTGAGTACACGTGAAATCGATAAATGGTGTTTTGTATGTTGCAAATTCGTACGGAAATTAAAAAAGTTTTCTGTAACATAAATTACTTACTTACTATTAGTCATTTCATACCATATTCGTTAATATACGGAGGTTTTGATATGTAAATTAACAAAAGGGTAAAAGAGATATCGAAAACTGTAAATTCTATACCACACACCATAACATAATACGGACAACAAATCTTTAGAAAGATGTTTTATTCCACGTTTTTCTGCACAGAATATAAGAATTAATAATCAGATAATAAGAGTTGGTAAAAAATTGTTGAATGTTGGTCGGATGAATCTTTGTAAAACACGAGACCTAAATATATTTATATTAATATAGAAATAAAAATAAATTAAACAGATGAAACATATCTAACATTAATGTGTATTAAAATTATAGATTTCTATAGAAACACAAGAAAAGGTTTTGAGATTTCTTTACAATTTTGTTAGACAGTTCAGATTTCTTGTTAAACTCGCAGTAAGTCGGAGAACCATCACCAGGAACAGGATGCGGTGCCCAGGATGAGTTACAAGGATGAGTTATTTAATTTTATAATTTAGAAGTCACAATATCCACTATCTCTCGTTACACAAAGCAATTTATATCATATTTGTAGCGAGTATTATTCACAGCAGAAACACTGGAACAATTCATATGTAAAGATAACGGGATAACAAAGAACACATATCATCATTTAATATATATAATTACATTTTAAATTATTTAAGATTCCTTTCTTTTTTCTGTGCTATAGTTATAGTAATTAACAAATGCCCTTTGTTCGTTTTGTGTACAAGCTGCTAAACTTTTGTTTTGGGCTATTTTTATCGTTCTGTATCCAAAGCGTACAGAGGAAACAGTTGATATTATTTCCAAGGAACTAAATCCTATATGCACTTTAGATCTATTACAATACACACCATAACCTAAGACAGAAAATGAAATTTAAATTATATTTTAAAAACGTGTTTGTCTTTATAGTTGTATAAACAATCACATAACAAGAAAAATCGGTTTAATGTCAGTACTAGTGATGCTAGTAAATAAGCAATGCTGGTAAGAGAAAATTAAGGTAAACACGGGAAACTTACGTACAAAAACTGTTTAATATCCATGGAAACATCAAAGGACAGGTAATTTATTGAATAGTTTTTTGGATAATTCTAGATATTTTTGTTCAGTATCCATTCAACGCGTAGCATTTAGAGATACATCAGCTGGAATAAGATGCGATGGCCGGTACCAGGACAAGGCCTTACATGAATGAGTTACTTTTATAATTTAGAGATCTAAGTTGTTCTTTATAGTATCTCTTGTTACCCAAAGCAAACTACATCCTAGTTCTAGCAAGTATTATTTACAGCACAAAATAGGAATAGTTTAAATGTAACGATAATTGAAGTAAATTCTATTTTGTTCATTTTGCTTATGTTTTAATTTCGTGGTTTTCGCTTTTCTTAGAAATTATTTAATCAATTATATATTTAGTAATCTTTGTGTTAATACATAAAGAACCTTATCTTGGGCTGTCTTTAATTCTGTCTGTACCCAAAGTGTGCAGAAATAATCAATTCATAACTTAGCAATCCCATTTACCAATATCAGTAACACTTAGTATTCGCTCATATATAACTGCTAAATATTTTAAAACATATAAGGAGAAATATTTCCTCAATAATTATAATTGACATTTTAACGGAAATTTTGTAGTTCGATAAATATTCATATTGAGTAGAAAACAGTTTGTGATAAGTGTTTATGTATAAAACCACTAACTGAATTATGTTTATTTATTATATTTAATAATTTGTTTAAACAGTAATAATAATTTTTTACAGAGATATGGTTTGTGATGTTCAAGTGTTTCAATTAGTTACTGGATTTAACAACAGATGTCTCTCTCTCGCTACAAGAAATAATATATAGTCAATTAAAGTCATAAACTAATATAAATACCTTATTACATTTCAATGTCACTTTCAAAATTATACTTTTTACAAACTAGAATGAGTCGTTGTAATGAAAAATGCGTAAGCTGAAAATGAGAGAGCACTCTGCATGACTAAACCATTACCAAATTGTTTTTAGTCAACATCTTGATTGCAATAAGAGTTAAATATCAATAATATTAAATCTTCAAAACTCGCCGGAAATTAAAATGTGTTGGATTAGGTACCCTAAGTCAGCATTCAAGGCCGATAGTTTTTAAGCAATTTGAGGTGTACGATTACTTTAATTTAAAACACTTGTACATGTGACGAGTAAAGGTGGTATTTAGATTTGAAAACCTGAAATTATGATTAAAGGTTATGAACGGTTTAGAGTATTTTATTGTTCTGTTTAGGGGATGCGCATCATTAGGAATAGATTTGTTAAAATGTAAATTGCATTGAGCATGTATTTATTGAAAGAGTCTGTTCTCATAAAAATATTTAAAACAAGAACACCCCTCAGTTTAGATATGCTCAGAGAACCTCCAGTCATTAAACCTCTATTATTTCACAATGACTTTCATTACAAGGAGGTTGGATTACGCCATTCCGCGTGTCACGAAAAAGCTTCTCTGAAATTGCATGTACTTAAAGCCTATAGCTCATTTTATTGTTAAGATGTCTGGAAGACATGTCCTCCAGCAGATAAAGAAGAAACTTTTTCAGCCTACTGAGAAACAGGCTTTAGTAACGCTCAGAAAAATTCTCTCGATGAAAATGCACCACCGTAGCACTCGTTCTTCTCTACGGAAAAACGTTTTATAAAAGGTTTTATTCATAATTCTATGGATGATCCTTTTGAAGATAACAACCAGATACATATATCTGTTCCCATTCTGCGCTAATATATAATCTTGTCACGTACTTTAAAAACATTTTTTCCTTTATTAGTCTTTCATTTTTCCCTATCAATACGCTGCACTTTCTAATATTTCAAATGTCAAGATGTTGTACAATGTTATTAGGTAATTTAATAATTTGTTTATTCTTCATCATTCTCGTTACAATTATAGTTCCACATAAGACCGATGTGAAACATTTACAAATGCTTAGCCGTAACCAATGGAGCTACATGGACTATCATCGGACTGTTTACTATTATAAGATTTTGCCTATATTCCCGCAAAATTTGAAGCAAAAAGGTCAAGATATGATGCGGACGGACTGAGAGATGGTCCAAGTAACAATGGGATAGACAGATAGACAAGTAGAGAGAAATTAAATTTTTCAGCTTCACGAATGATACGATTCGTTAACGCTAATCCTGTAACCGAAGAATAAATAAAATATTCTACTTGAATGTAATGAATTTATATGTTTTCTTGTTAAAATATACCAATATATAACAAATCATGAATAGAACAAATGTAAATTAGGAAGTTAATTCCGATTACGAACGAGACGCTAGCCTGCTAACTAGGCGTATCCACAATAGTGCTACCGGCGAATCTAATTTTTTATAATAAAAAGACATATTATGTCGTTAATAAAACTATAAAAGTGCTAAAACGATGCTACTGAAACGATTTGCTTAAATATAATTTAAGATGAACTAATTTTGGAGGACAATATAACACAGAGCGTATCGTATAAGATAAGCTATGAATCAAGTCCAAGTCGCTGTGACTGTGGGGGGGGGGTGGATCCCCCACATCTTTCAAGGCCTCTGCCGGTTAGGCTTTTGCCTTGTGTCTCGAGGGTCAAAGCCCTAGTAGCTTTCGTTACCTGTCAGTGGGGTGAAGTGTCGTGGTACAGTCGAAGTTGTAGTCGATGTCATCAGTCATCCATGGGAAGACGCAGTTGGGGGACCTCCTGGGCGCGAAGCTCACAGATGTGATCCCACGGTGAGGACTCTGCAGCTTCCTCAAGGCTCGATGTCAGGCCTTCTACGAAGCTCCTGATGGTAGGGACGTTGGACGAAGCCCTGATTACGGTGTTCCTCACGAACCAGGGTGACCCAGTGGCCCGCCGTAGACATACGCTGTGAAAAGCGAGCAAATGCCTCCTTGCGGTCTTGCAGGTGAGGTGGTACCATGCTGGGGCCGCATATGTGAGCACTGGTCGTATCAGAGACGTGTAGAGCAGGACCTTCGTCCTGGTCGGTAGCTTCGTGGAGTTGAGCAGGGGGCCGATGCTGCCGAAGCCCTTCCTCGATTGGCCACAGATCCTCTTGACGTGGGGTGTGAAGGTCAGCTTGGAGTTTAGGAGTACCCCCAGGTACTTGACTGAAGTCTTCCACGGTTTGTCGTCGCCGTTGAGTGACAGGTGACGGCCGTCCGCTTGTCTCCTTGTCCTTTTGAAGTTTATGGCTTCACATTTGTCAACGTTTACCTTGATCCTCCACTTGGTCAACCAGGGCTCCAGTAGTTGCAGCTGCCGCTGAATTTAGAACCCAGCCATCCTCAGGTTGGCAGAAGTGGCCGTGAGGAGCGCATCGTCCGCGTACAGGGAGAGCTGTACTCTCGGAGCGACCGGAAAGTCGTTTGTGTACCACAGGTACAGGATCGGGCCGAGGACTGATCCCTGTGGCACACCAGATGTCACTGGGCGGGTCGTGGAGGTGGATCGGGCAACGCTGACGGAGAAGGTCCGGAGGTGGAGATAGCTGCGGAGCAGCCGGAAAATCCTGCCAGGCTATGGAGACGATGACAGCTTGAAGAGCATTGCCTCGTGCCACACCTTGTCGAAGGCTTTGCTCACGTCTATCAGGACCGAAGTGGAGTGGTGCTTCCTTCCTACAGCTCCGGTTATGTTGTTCAGGACTCTGCGAAGCTGAAGGGTGGTGTAGTGGCCGGTGCGGAAGCCGAATTGTTCTGTCCTGATAGACGTGAAGAACTCCACAGGGAATCTCGCCAAGACGATCTTCTTCAGAATCTTGGATAGCACGGGCAGTAGGGAGATCGGCCTGTGGTTCTCCGGGAAGAGAGGGTCCTTGCCGGGCTTGGGTATCATGATCACCTTGGCATCCTTCCAGGTGGTCGGGAAGTGAGCCAGGTGTAGGCATGAGTTGAAGATGCAGATGATCGTGACGATCACCCAAGCTGGCAGGTTCTTCAATGCTGGAGTTCCTAACGAGTCCGGGCCAGGGGCCTTCTTCGGGCGAAGGCAGCGAATGTGGTCTAGCACTTCAAGTGTAGTCACAGTGGGCAGTAGGTCGTCTTCGTCAAGTTGGTATTCCTCCAGGAAGTTTTCAATCATTTCGCACGTGTCCCCGTCGTAGACATCCGCGTGTGGGGAGAATTGGTCTTCCATGGTGTCGGCGAAGGCCTCTGCTCGATCTCCAGGGGAGTAGACAATACCACGCTGTCCATGAAGTGGTCAGTTGGTCTTCTTCTCCCCTCGAAGTGCCCTGGAGATTTTCCAGATGCCGCCGACACCACCGTCAGCTTGATGTTCCACAAAGTCATCCCACGTAGCTGCTCTGTGTTCAGCCAGGAGACGAGAGCACTTCCTGGCCTGGCGGTTGAATGTCTGCTTGGCGTGGGGACATCGGGACTGCTGATACTCCCTTCGCAGTCTGCGACGAAGGCGAATCTCCTCTCTCAACTCCTCGCGTAGAGGTGGAGTGACGTCAGTCCGGGAGAGAGGAGATGACGAGGCCGTCATAGCTTCTTGGAGGATGGAAGTCAAGTCGTGTACCTGTCGGTCTAGCTGGTCCGGTGACTCGGCAGGAGTTGGTGGTGTCCGATGTCTGTTAGCGAGGTGGTTTGCAAAGTTTGCTATGGTTTGCTATGAATCATAAATCAAGGATAGATGAAATCTTTTCCTACTAGAATTTTCTCCAATTCGCATTCCGTAAAATGAAACCTAATGATAACGTGATCGTGGTTAAAACTATAAAACAGATACAAAATTACAGTAACTATTAAGTTAGTAAACACTTATGTGACTTAAAATCAATCTATTGGTTAACAAATTAATTTTTCATATTGGATACATAAGTTAATTTTTTTATAGATTATAAGATAAATATGGTCTATAACTGTAAAATTATTCAATTAGTATTTTAAATTAACACCAGAGTTCTCTTCTGTACTGCAATAAAAGAAAAATGGGAATTTAAATTAATTTATTATTGAAAACATATTCGTAGATTCCAATGTCACTTAAAATATGAAATTTATCTATGCAACATATAATAAATTAACTTGTGTTTCATGACAAAATAGAATGAGTCGACATGAAGAATAATGCGTCAGTTGAACTTCCTTTGTAAGAATGTTGTAAGCTAAATAAAATAAAAAATCTATACTTTTTATTTATTATACATTCCAAGTTCATATTATTTTAAGGTGGTTCAGTTTCATCCTAACCAATAACGTTAGTTAAATCGTATCAAATAGTTCATATGAAAAATTTACCAAAGCCCTAAACAAGAACAAATAATATGTGGTACTTTGTTAAAAATTGAGGGTTTTTAAAACTTTTCAATGCCTTTTCATTATCCTTAACATACTTACTCCAGTTTTATTAAACGTCTGTTACACTTCAGTCGCTTTGTAAGACAGAAATGTTTATATTGAAAATATTATACTTTTCTATACTACATCTATATTTACTCAGTACTTTATTTCAGACGTGCCATGTCTGTGAACATGCGTATTTTAAATAGCTTACTTTAGTGCTTTAGAATATTACTCGTATGTAGTGTCTTGGGTTTTAAAATGGCACATCGCTATTTTTATTTTAAAAAGCGATGAGCTTTATGATACCTTTGGCAGTTGATAAAATAATAATGCATCATCATTTTTACCAATAAACATAATGTAAGCAAATCTATAGCTAGATTTTATATTATATTAATGCCAAGTGTGTCATAAGTATCCTGTCATTCCAAGATAATTAGAAAAAAACTTATTTTGAAATATTTTTTGTCAATGTATTTTATGTACGAATGTACATTTATACGATATATATATATATATATATATATATATATATATATATATATTTTACGAATATTTAATGTAATATTTTCTTTTAGTGAAACTGATAAAATAATTTAAGTGAATTGGTATAAAAGGATCATTGTTTTGACCTTAACTCCTTAAATTTTTCATGCTTTTCTACACTTGTGATATTTGTTTACTCTTTTTATTAAATCTCTACATTTTATATTCACACATTTTTATTAATTTCCCACTCAGTTGCGTTTTTTTTTCCTTAAATTGATATTGATTTATTTTAAAATTGAAATAAATTAAATTGCAAATTATTCTATCATTTAACTCAAGTAGTAATATAACGGTAGGAATAAAAGCAATGTGATCTAAATGTGGCTTAAATGAATAACACAATTTTATAAAATTAGCAGACTTTATAATATTCAAACCTTACTTATACATTTGTATTCAAAACTTTAGTTTCTTAGTTCAAAATTTGAAATTATTATTTTCTGTTTCTGATAGAAATTACCTTCAAAATGGCATTGAAATATAAATAAATATTAAAAATCAATGGAAATTAAACTTATTTTCTTTACAAATCTTATTGTGTTGAAAATTATATAATCTATTTTTCTAAATCTTTTAAGTTCAATAGAAGCGAACCTCATTGATTTTTTTAAATCTGTAATTTACTAGTTGGCTTTTTCGGTAATTATTATGTAATATATATATATATATATATATATATATATATATATATATATGTGTGTTTTGGTTTTATATATATACGTCCAGGTAAACACCGGTACAAGCTTACTCTAAGCAACTAAACAAAAATTCTCTCATAATATTTACGTTGGAACCTTAGAAACTCATGGGAGTAGAAACATACATCCGGATGTATTTAAAACCAAAATATCTAAGACTTTCCGAATGATACCAAATACGTATATAAAATAGCATATTATAGATAGTTAAAAGAAAAATTCCAATTTAAGTAATTCCTTTGATATTATAGATTTTATATTAACTTTAGGAATTATATTGTAGGGAAAACAAAAAATGTATATAAAATTACGTTGTAATTGATTATAATTAATGAGAAACTAATTATGTGCATAATAATACAGTATATTAATACCCTGGATGGAAAATGCTGCTAGGCGATATAAATAAGAAAGTTAAATTTCATTTTCTGGAAAGATAAATTTATTCAAATTATATTACTCCTTCTTCTAACTCTCTGTGAAACTTTTGCTTTGCGTAGTTTCTTTAGCCATCTAGTAAACCGAGTCGGTTAATTAGGTTGGAGAGATTTAACATTACTAAGCGAGAGTAATCAAGCGGAGAGAGCTGATTGTTTAATTTCTCCTGAAAAATATTCCAGCCTGCAGAATTGTTAGCTTTATCTCCTCGAGTTCACTCAGTATTGTGTCATTTTATGAGTAGGAAGATTTTAGGAGGCCTTTAAATAGAAAAGTCACTGAAAACATTGTAAAACGTAGTAAAACGTTTGGTATATATTGTACTACTATTTTACATTGTTGAAAATGTCGATTATTTAACATAGAAAGAGACAAAATATCAGAAAAAAGAGACAAAGACTAAAAAGGATACGTCCTACCTTAAGATATATGTTTCTTTTCGGAAATGAATTATAAAATTGAATAAAAATATAATTTGTAAATTAGTAACATGGTCTGAATCTTTAACATTAACTACTAATTGCTATGAACTTACTTATTAACTACTATTACCATCACATTATACATATGATATTGTAAAAACCAACAAACCCACTGTTAATTCAACTATTAAAGCCTTACTAAAGCTTTACAGAAAAAAGCTAATCATTAAAGCGTAGCACTAGACACAACATTAGTAGTAAATGGTATAACAGTATACTTTAGTTTACTATTATGAAATTCTTGTTTATTCACAGTCATGATGTCTATAAGCTATAAACTTTATATAAATTCAAACTTCTGAGTAATAATTTTAGTGACTGTGATTACAATGTTTTAAAAAAAGAGCAGTGACCTAAGTGGGACTTCTAATATACAAATAATGGGAAAGTAGGTCCAATTATAATTACTTGGAAAATTCAATATATAATTAATAAAATTACTCTACTGTTAAAAGATAACGTTTTAAAACATTGATATTACAGGTTGGCCATAAACACAATGCAATTGTTTTATCTTTCATATAAGAAGGAATACGCCAAACCAAACGGCGCCTTCTCCATGGAACTCAAACTTCTCCATGTAAATTTGAAAAAAGAATTTTAATTCGATATTTAAATTCGTCCTATAAAAGTCCTTCATATAGATATACATAAGATAAATTTATTGATTACCCTAATGTAAGTAACACTAACGTTCAGTCAATAATTTTGCGCGAGACGTAACCTATTCCCAAACAAGCTGAAAAAACTATTGAATTGCTAACAATTAGATATTAGATCATGAAAAGATTTGTATCAACATTATTCTGAACAGATTTTGGCTATAAAGAGCTCTTGGATATAATTTAATAAGTTATGTCTATTTAAACAAAATTAGCCACAACTATAGCAATCTGTTTTTTGGTTGGCATTAAATAAAGTGTAAAACAAATAATGTAAAAATGTGCTTACAGGTCTTTAATATAACCTTCCTGAGGATACTAATTTTATTGTTTCATTAAATGCAATTTCAGATACTTTGGTAAAAAGTACTAATGGATTAGTTGATAGTGTCACATAATCTTTGTAATACTCAGGCCAAATAAAATCTGAAATAAATATCGATATGACATATTTACAGTAGGTACATAACAGAAGACTGTATTCATTGCCACTTTTTACAGGAAACATTAATATCCTGATCAATTTTTTAAAGCATGTAATTTTCGTTAATTATATTGAAGTAATATGTCATTCCCAGAGTTCTTAACCTTCAACTCACTTAGTGTATAGATTTCACATACTTCGTATAAGTTTACGAAATTCCCTTACGTGTAGATACTCAGGGAATTACAAAAAATGTAATTTTCAAATTCTTAGATTTTAGGTCAAAATATTTACTAACAAAAATCAATCACAACACCTTAAATGTGTAAATTACAGTAGTAATTTTATTAAAATTACTCTAAAAAATATAATATACCCCTTTTATATTAATTTTGAGAAACATGGGTATAATTAAAAAAACAACGTTTTTTAGATGGTTTATTGTTTATGTTAATAATATAAAAATTAAATTTTCAGGAAAATTCATTAGCAAACTTTAGTCCTAGCAATAAATGGCCGTAATACCATGATCCTGATAATCCACGGTTCACGGGGGTAGCGATACGCCTGAGCTGACGTCTGCGAGATTTTAATGATAAACGTCCTTCTGCAAAATATGCAGAGGGTCATATTTAATGACTGCAGCAATACAAATTACACAGGCCAACGATGAAAAAACGTTTTTACTAAAAATACCTTATTCTAACGTTTTTTAGGTCGCTGAATCCAAATATGATGCTTAAAAAGCTGTATCACCCACAATTTCTTCACATTTTGAAGTAACATTTTTTTAACTAAGCGATTTCTACAGAGTTTAAATATAATCAAAAAAGTAGAGGTAATGGAGTTAAATTGTGTTGGTAGCACTGCTGAAACACACTAAAAGATCAAAAAAGGTAGATTCCATTTGAACGTTAACAGCTGATGTTTGTTTACTGTCAATCTAACCTCACTTTCACGGTTTTTGTACACGTGCTCAACACAATGTCTAACCGCGGTTGTAAAAACTCTGTTGACAGTTTTTGTTATATTTGTGGTGAGTTTGTGATTAAAAAACACCAAAGAAACATTACGGACTTTGTGAAAAAGGTTTATCGATCATACTTTGGAACTTTACTTGGAGATCAGGATAAATATTGGGCGCCGCATAAGGTATGTTGTGTATGTGTTGAAGATCTAAGAAAATGGTCAAAAAAGGAGAAAAAATCCTTCAAATTTGCTGTTCCTATGATATGGAGAGAGCCAAGAAATCATTCTGATGATTGTTACTTTTGCAGTGTTGATGTAACTGGTCACAACTCAATAAATAAGAAGGTAATAAGCTACCCTAACCTTATGTCTGCCATCCGACCAGTGAAACACGGTCAAGATTTGCCGGTCCCTGAACCTCCAGATGATTTGGATTCCATTCAAACTGAACCATCTTATGATGTAGAATCTGAGTTAGATGAACAAGATGATGAAGAATTTCGATGTATTACAGAAAATGTAGAGCCTAAATTGTTTACTCAGATTGAACTTAATGACTTGGTTAGGGATCTAGGCTTAACTAAAGAAAAAGCTGAATTGCTTGGCTCTAGACTAAAAGAAAAGAACTTGTTGGGTGCTGGAACCAGCATTTATGTGTATAGAAAGAGAGAGCAACAATTTTCAAAGTTTTTTGAACAAGATGGTGATTTGGTGTACTGTACAGACATTCCAGGTCTGATGAATGAATTTGGTGTTGAGTACAAAAAGGAAGACTGGAGGCTGTTCATTGACTCATCCAAAAGAAGTTTAAAGGCTGTTTTATTACACAATGGAAACCAGTACGCATCTATACCTGTTGGTCATTCTGTACACATGAAAGAAAGCTATGAAAACCTAGAAATAGTGCTGAATAAAATAGGCTATTGTGATCATGGTTGGATGATATGTGGTGATTTAAAAGTAACATGTATGCTACTTGGTCATCAAGGTGGTTTTACCAAGTTTCCATGTTTCTTGTGTGAATGGGACAGTAGGGCTAGAGATCAACATTGGTGCAAAAAGAACTGGCCTGCTAGGGAATCTTTAAAACCAGGTGAAAAGAACATTCTTCGCAAAAAACCTCGTAGTTCCAAAAAGGTGCTCCTACCACCTCTTCACATAAAGTTAGGCCTCATGAAACAGTTTGTCAAGGCTTTGCCTAAAGATGGGCCATGTTTTATGTATCTCTGCCTAAAGCTTCCACACCTTTCAGAAGCTAAACTGAAAGAAGGCGTCTTTGTCGGACCAGACATTAGAAAAATGATGTTAGACCTTAACTTTGAATCGACAATGACCTCAAATGAGAAAGAAGCATGGGTGTCATTCAAGCAAGTGGTTACCAAGTTCTTGGGGAATAAAAAAGATCCAGAATATGTTGCTATTGTTGCTAACATGTTAAAGAACTTTAAAAAGTTAGGATGTTTGATGAGCCTGAAAGTTCACTTCCTGAACAGTCATCTTGATTACTTCCCGGAAAACTTGGGCGATGTAAGTGAGGAGGAAGGAGAGCGTTTTCACCAGGACATTAAACTGATGGAAAAACGCTATCAGGGCCGCTGGAACACTAACATGATGGGGGACTACTGTTGGTCACTTCACAGAGAAGTTCAGCAGGCGACTCATCGTAGAAAAAGCTACACAAGAAGTTTCAAAGAAAAGAGGGAAAGAAAATACAAACCAATCCCAGATGACTAATGGAACCTGTATTATACCACATGTATAACTCTTTCAAGTAACCTATTGTATTAATATATTCATAATTATGATGTAACATAGTGTTTCATTAATTTCACCATATACCGTATTTATACTACATAAGAAACTACATAAAAATGTATACTACATAAAAACCCAAATTGCAGAAAAACTATGGGTGATACAAAAAAATTAAGGCCAGATTTGGATTCAGCACATAAAAATCTATAAAAATCAGCTATTAAAGTAAAAAAAGTTTTCACAAAAAAATTTTTCGTTGGCCTGTGTTATTTAAAGGGACGGGAATTACTTGCATGGATATGCAAATTAAATTAAGATTGCAATGTAATCAAATAACATAATGATATATTTTAAAGGGGTAAGAAATTTTAAATTTGTCCTTACACTTTATAATTGGCAATTTGTAATTTTTATGTTGGAGATTAAGTCTATTATTTCAGACGTGTTTAAGAGTAAGAATCGTCATAATCGACTAAATACGAATAGTTTATTCATAAGGGCATTGTATTTCTCATTAACTAGTTAATTATAATTTTGATAAGAGAACGTAATGGCCTTACAAAAATTCATAAACAAAACCGCAAGAGCTTTGTAAGTCTAAAATTAAGCGGTTAGCTAACTTGGCTTTTAACACCTGCACTCCATCACAAATACTTTTTCACATGATACGCTTTTACAAGACTAGAATCAAGTTAAGATCCTTTGTATAGCATTCAGCTCTAGTTCACCTTCCTTTTAGTGCAGCGTCTTAAATCTGATGCAGACTGTTTGTTTTGAGCTTCTTCATCGCCGATTCTTTTTGGATCTCTTCAAAATAACATTACAGGAGACATATTTCAGAGGCTGCACTTAACTGTAGCTAAACTCAACATTAACGTTAAATCCATGTTTCCCACCATGGCTACTTTATGTGTAGAAAACTCGGTTGCTCCACAACGCTTTAAAAACATGACGTCTAAACATCTTACGGCACTTAATTCTGTATCTGATGAGACAATAAGAATGCCTCTTCACATTTATCGCGCTCTCTTTTGTAATCTCCTCTACTCGGATGTGGAAATAGTATAACGAGTATGTTTTGAGCTTCTTCGTCGCCAACTTTTTTTGGATCTCTTCAGACAAACATGTCTCCATATTCCAGTTGTCAAGTCTGTGACAGCTTCACATTCCAGCCGCTGCACAAAGAGGAAGTTGAAATGGAGCTAAACTCAACATTCATTTAATAAACTAATTATATTTATACTAAACAAAACAGCAATTTTGAACTTGTATTTTTAACTTTTTATACTATGAATTTAGTAAAAATTATTATAGGTGCGTACATATACGGAAGTAAGCTAATGAGTTTTAAAAGGAAGATATATTTACCCGTTAATTTCATATAGGATAAATTCTCTGTAGTACTTACAAATTGTACATTCCATGTATCGGATGAAAATGCCAAAATTAAATAGATTTTTAAATTTTATTCTAACAGTATTTCCATCATAATAGCAAAAAGGTGTAATGTTTTAGTGGACGATCTTGTAGTCCTATAGTCTTTACAAGATTAGGAGTTACACAAAAGTATCATGCGCTTATAAAGTATCATAAAATGAGTTTTATTCATGTTCCACCTGAAACATAATTGTATCACCAATACCGCATAGCTTCTATTGAAGCGTGTAAAATATATTTTAGTAATTTAATAGCATTTCCGAACACATAAGTTTGGTCACATAGCAGGTCAATCGTGAGAAGGACATTATCATCATAAAATAAAGTTCAATATCACTTCTGAGTAATCGAAATTCCGGTTATCCGAGAAAACCTTGGTTTGATCGAACTCTTATAATAACCTCACCCATTTTCTTCAGAGCTTGTAAACCGCAATGTCAAAACTGTCCAATATCAAATCTGTGAATCACTCTACAGCTGCTAAGTCTCTAGACCGTCATTGTGCAGCTGATGTCTGACGTAATCAATAGCTCAGCTCTTCATATTACCTCATGTTCTTCTTTATGTTCTGGTTTATTCCAACGCAAAAAAAAAAAAACACTATATCGTAGTAAAATGACCGTAAGTAAAAAAAACAAAGCAGTATTATTGTTTGCCTCTACAACTTTGCAGTAACTGAAAATACTTCACATAGGAACAATACTATTTAAGTTTTAAATGCTTGTTATACTAGATGTAACGTCATTGTTACGTAATGTCTCCCTGAACTTGATAAATAAATTGCCGTATTAGGCGCTATCTCCTTCAAATTTATAAAAGAATTTAATAAGTATTAAAGACTGTTTATTTTCCATCAAAACAAGTAATTCGAATTTTGGTCAAGAATCTAACAGAAATTCCATTCCATTTTTTAACGTGAGTCGTTTATCATGGTTTTAACAGCACAATTAGCTTAGTTTCTGAAATTAAGCTAATTCTCCATTTTTTTTATTTGTACGAGTTTTTCAAGTGTTACTACTCTCGGATTGGTCTCTCTAAAATAAAAAATATACCTTTGGATTCAACATTTGTTTAAAGTTTGTTATTGACGATGGATGGTTTCTGAGGATAACAGGATTCAGGAAATTTGCCATCTTTATATGTTACCAAACGTATAAAAAACCTTTTCGAGGATTGAAATCTATCCTCTTCGTCAGTTAGGGGCGTTATTAATACATAAAAAAATAAAGAAGAAAGGAACGCAAAAAGTGTTCTAATATAATAAAAAGCTGCTTGGAATGCAGTCCAGGTGTTTTCACTGCACATAATGTCATTCCCGAGCACGAGTACGACAATCACAATCACACATCTCACCAACACACGCTGAAGTGAGACACTAACACGAATTTCGATATCGGATCTTTAATCGGCACCGCGTAGTGTCATCTGAGACGATGAAACAGTAAGACGATGGTTAGGAGTGGGAAGAGATAAAGGCAAGTCGCTTCCGGCTCTGTTTTGGTCCTAGACCCATAACACTAAGGTCTAGGACAGCTAGATATTATCGGTAGGAATAATATAGTTATGGATAATATAGATATTATCTATAATTATAATCGGATTAATTATACTCAATAAGAGTACTTTTCCCAATACTAAAAAGCATTATCAGATATATGAGAAGTGAATATTACAATATCGTGTGTGATCACTGTACACAATAGAAACTCCGGAACTACTTGCTGCTTTGCTGCTGACAGTGCAATACGGAAGTTCCCTCTGGCAAACTTTAACGTACTTCTGTTTGCAGCTTAATAGATCCACTTTGTTATATGCTAAGCTAAACTGTAACTACAACAAACGAATGACTCTTTTAAACTTAATTATAACTAAACTGCGTAAACATGAGTAAGCTTGAACTATATTCAGATCGATATACGAGTAGTCCGATATATTAAGATTTAGCTGCTGTTTATTTTTAGTGTTCGAATCTAATGTAATCTGGTATTTGGTGTAAAATAATAATAGTCAAATGATTACCGTGGATTAGAGTTAACAATGTTATAACAAAGGGTTCTTAGTTAATTATTTTACGTATTCACAATATAAAAATACATTTTTAACTTAAATCCATAATGATTCACACTGTGTTCAATACAACAATCGGTCCTTTTGGTGTCTATAGTAATAAGCTGCTTCATTTAATTAAACATGATAAAAAAGTGAATAAATGAATATCCTAAAAAGCTGTTTCTATTTAATTGTTAATGTTTTAATTACGTACATATGTAAATATAAGCTACAAGAATAACCAATTCTGAAACAGATCTAGTAACAAACATTCAAAAAACTACTTTTGTGTTGTTTAATAGTTTCAAGTTATTTTAAAGCAACAATGTTGTGGCTCAAATTAAGTTATAGCATATTACAATTATTGCATATTTATGTGTATACATTCTCCATTATCTAACTTTTGTTTCTCTCATATTATAAGCTTCATGCAAAATTTCAAATCTATAGATAAGTTCTTTTTGAACTTGAATTCTTCTTGATAAGTTCTATTGTAATCGTTGATATTTTTTTTTTAATATTTCTAAACTAATATCGTACTCTTAGTAACAACTTAGTATTGTCCTTAAAAATATTATTTTTTCAAATTTAAAAATATATCGTAAATTAAAACCACCACCTCCCATAATATCATCCAATTAGCGCCATAGTGCTAAACCCATGACTGCGGGCAATCGAGTGATTAACGTCTAAGCTGTACATGCTGTATTATACTTATTGATTAGTACTGGCGATATACACTATTGTATGTAATATCAGTTTGTTTACGTATTTCGTATTGCTTGAACATCATAAGTAAAGAAGTAAATTATTAACAACTCGTCTTCGATATAATTATTAGTTATATCTACCAAAATTAATAATTATGAATAAAAGGTTGTTGAAAATTGGTTGTGGTGAAATTATCCTTATTTAAGTATTAAAAGAAGTGTTATAATTAATTATATAAATAAAACAAAGTTGGCTTAGTTACACCATTTAATACTTAAGAATGCTGGTTATAATGATCTGTGGTTTGTTAGATTCTTCCCGCCCCGATTAGGACAATAGCTTTTAACATATTGTTGTAGTTAACTAAAAAAATCAGGTAAACAGACAAAGGTTTTGAAGTGATATTATAGATTGTAAGATCCTGTTAAATGTAATTAAATGTTCTGTCAAAACATTGTTTTATGTCAGCACAGCCACTTCTTAACTTAATTTTAACCACCATTTTCATTTGTTTATATTAAGTACTGAAAGAATAGAGTTATCTTGATCGTAACAACAATTCTTATTTCTACCTCTTCGTATAAAAGCCGTTTAGAAACATTAAAATAAGATATTGCATATTTTCGAGATCAGAGACATATAGGCTGGAAAAAAGCTAATTGGTGTACTCAGTATACATTTTTTACTATTCAGACCGACGTGTAATCCAGATTCCAGGTGTCATGTCTGTGACATTGTCAGATTTCAGACGTTGTACCAAACTGGAGGTAAAATGGAGCTAATCTCAAGAATCACATTAAATCAAACCTTCCCACCACCACAGCTACGTAATGTGTTGTGTAAAATATAGGAGTTACCTTATCTGTGTTCATAAATACACCAAGGATATAAATTAATTGGCTTAACGCAAGCGAAGCTATTAATTAAGGCAATAATGTGGTCTTGTATGTCTACTATTAGTCTGAAAATATATGAATTCGAGAAACTAGCAATTTTAATCAGATTTAGAAGTATGTGTCCGGAAACAATGTGACGCGTAATGGGTTTCGCTGACGTCACGTGCAGACTATATAAAATCATAACCTGTTGACCAACGGCTTACAGGTGACTTTCAAACCACCACCAATGGCCGGGCAGGCGGGCTGCTTGCAAGGACAGGATCGCTCTCGGTCACTAATCCAAGTAACAGCCACGCCCGACGTAACTTGATTAAGTTATTTCACGATAACAACCGTACCCGCTACACTGGACCATTGGCTATTATTTTCACATCTTAAAATTACGTATGTCATTACATACAGTCATTTACCTGTTGCCAACATTGTTACCCATAAAGCGAATGTATGTTTGTTCAGTAACACTCATTGAGATCCCAAGGAGAAGTATGCATCATCGTTGGACTCGATTGCTTCTGTATAGAAAGGAGCCTACATACTAAATTTTAAATCCATAGGTTAGATCGTCATCTAGAAATCATGCAGAGAAATATACAGACACACAGACAGTAATGGCGAATCAAAAAGACGATCCTTGCCTTGCAAGCAACTATCGTCCAATTTCAATCCTCCCAGTCATGAGCAAAGTCCTTGAAAAGATATTTCTTGACCGATTTTAAAATTTTCTTGGTCGTTTTGAAATCCTCTGCTCCGAACAATTTGGTTTCAGAAAAAAACAAATCCAAATCGATGCCGTCACAGACCTAATCAATACAGTTGTCGATGGCCTGGAGAGAAGACAACATGTGCTAAGCATATTTCTTGACGTCTCTAAAGCATTCGACTGTGTAAATCACGAAAAACTGTTGTACCAGTTGACGACATGTGGTGTTCGAGGTCTGCCGCACGAATTGATCTCGTCTTACCTCAGGGATAGAAGCCAGTGTGTGCAGATTGCGAATACCCTGTCAGGAAAGGTTCAAATGACTTATGGTGTCCCACAAGGGATCTTTCCTTTTCCTTGTGTACGTCAACAGATTAAAGTCATCGATCCTTACGGGGAATATGGTTCAGTATGCTGCCGATACAACTCTCTGCATCAGAGCAAAAACAAAAGGTGAATTAGAGATCAACTCATTTTTAGAACTGAAATAATGTATTCAGTATTTTTCAACACTAAATCTGAGGGCCAACAGTTCTAAATCAAGCGTCGTCAATATTTTTTCTTCGGCAGCAAGAACCTGACAACTTCGCTACCATGATGGCGGATGATGTTCTAATAGAAGAAACTGATTCCAAAACGTTCCTCGGAATGCGCCTAGACCGAGGGCTGATTTAGGACGATCACATTGGCAGCATTTTATCAAAGGTTTCCTCAGGCATTTATGTCTTACGGAACCTTGCAAAATTCTGCTCTTTGGATATACTAAGAACGTCCTACTTTGGCTTGGTATATCCACATCTGACATACGGTTTGAGACTGTGGGGCAGCTGTTCTAAATACAAATTCGAACGTGTATTTAGAATTCATAAGAAAGCTGTCTGAATCATTTCAAAATTGAACTTCAGAGATTCATGCAAAAACACCTTCAGGGAGCTTGGATTGCTGACTTTGCCCTGTCTCTATATCCTGGAGGTTGTCCTGTACTGCCGTTCTAAGTGTAACTTTATTCAAGGCAGGGACGTTCACCAGTATGGGACTAGAGGCAGGGACAACTTCCGCGTTCAACAACACAGAACTGCAGCATTTGAACGTTTGCCGTCTGAGGTTGATGTCAAGCTAATCACTAAGCTCCCTGAAGAGATCCAACAATTGAATGACCAAAACAATTTAAAACTCGACAAAGACATCTTTTGGTGTCGAGGGTGTTTTACTCAGTTGAGGAGTTTATGGAGAGCCGCTGGGACGAAATTCAAAACTAACAAGATAAATCCTCTGGTTTTGGTGTGGCAGTAGCAGGATTGTCTGTTGAGAATGAATATGAGAGTGAATGAGAGAAACATGTGACTGTGTGCGTGAGTGAATGAAGTGAAGGCCTACCTTTTTATTATTTAAATATTTATTTATGACGTTTGTATGCAATTTTATAATTGCTACCGCAATAAAGTGATATTATTATATTATTATTAATATTAAGGTATTTTAACCAATTTATTACAGGTTTCACATTTTCCGTTTGAAAAAAAAAATTTTGATCGGTTTTCAAGGATTATTTTATAAAATGCAAGCGATAATCTGCTCTCAACGATGCTGTACATTGTAATATGAGCTGGAAGTTTGAAAATTTGATTTATATTAAAGTACAGAAATGCGATTGTATATTACAAGTGAGTAAAAGATACAATTTATACTTCAATTGAAACAGAGTTTTGAGTTCTTTAAATAACATGTATTGTCTTAAATCTCTATTGTTATTTATTTAAATGCATAATTTAATAAATGCAAGGGACAAGTAACTAGTGTACTGGCATGAGGTTAATATCGTTGAGAATGTGAAACTATAAAAGCACAATGCCTAGTACTTGATATATACAAAAATATAAATATATTGATAACAAATGCCTTTATAGACAACTTATGACGAATATGGTTTATAACTATTCCATTCATAATTTTTACGAATGATTGTGAATTAATAGTGCATAATGATTGTACAATGTACCATAAAATGTGTACTCTGTCTCACACAGTCAGTGCGTACAAGGCTAGACAGATCATATATTCATTCTTGTTTAAGGAAGGTACAAATATTCAGATATACAGACGAGCAATAAAGCTAGACAGACAGGCATACGCGGTCGCGCCAAATAAGTAACAGATTAAACAGGAATAGACCATGAGGCGGTCTATAGTAATTATGAGTAAGCAAATTAATTTAACCAAACAAATAGAGCTCATACTTTGCTCATTAAAGTAAATTTAACTAGAAATTATTATTCTAATTTAATAAGTGTTCCATATGTTCCAAGATTTTTTTATGTTCATTCCCAAGTATAGACCTACTGAATATCTAAAACGCTGCTAAAACGTCAAATCTGTGATATTATAGTAGTAACTATAATAGTCGAATTATGACTCATCATTAAATTAAAACATCAAACAAGTAAAGTAGTCTAGCACTTCTACTAGGTAAGTTATCACAATAAGTAGGCTAAACCCTAACTATGAGGGGTGAACTAACTATCAATTTATTATTCATATGCACGCACATTATTACACAAATCTGGTCAACACAATAATTGTTTTAATTTCATGGCAACAAATTATGAGTTCACACGTTCATTGCATTACTGCGTCTATATCCGGCAGTACTAGTGAATCTCATACGGTATAGATACACTATGAGGACGTAAAAGACAGTACAAGGCATAAATAACTAATTAACTTAAAATTACAAACCGAGCCATTCTGAAGCCTAGGTTTAGACAAATTAAAAATATATTTCGTTTTAAACGTTTTAGTTGCCTACCTGGAAAATGAAATGTGTGATGAGTGGTGAAGATGCTGCCAGGAAAACCGTCTGCTAAGTCATATCTGTAAATACATCATAAATATTATACTTAAAACACCTAAAATATTAATAATAAAAAGATTCAGCTCCTGTAACCTCCTCTACCATTAGTTAAACTTTACGTAGATACGTATTGTCATAGATTTTGCTTTATAATTCAGTCATTAAATGCATACCTAATGTAGTAAAATATCTTGACTATTATTATTATTTGGTAAAATATTCATAGAATTAAGAATTACGGAAAGAGCAATATCCACTGAAAATATAAATTTCGTAAGCTATTAATAATGATTTGTAAGCTACAATACCGAAGAAATCATCAGCAATAGCTTCTAAAACAAAAACCGCTGATAAGTCAAGGTTTTAGTAAATATGTCCTGACCGTATGTTAATAATGTTTTGTTTTTAATATGTATACATACATTTGAATTTAGAGCAAAATGTGGAAATATAGCAACTTGGACAATAGTAAGCCTATTATTTGCAGTTCATTTACAGTACCGTGACTTCCGATTTCAGAAGATAAATTCAATCTCAATTTCTCATCGAGTTCGCTACTCAAGCCTGTTTTCTTCCCACCCTAACTTTTGGACGAAGTCAATTCTTGTTGACACAATAATGTGACAACAAATAGATAAAAGTGATAAATAAGGTTTGAACACTCTAATTGTACAACACCGACACACACACACACACACACACACACACACACACACACACACACACACACACACACACACACACACTATCCACCAGTAGTGGTAGTGGTGGTGGTAGTAGTAGTGATAGTGGTAGTGTATTTGTAGTTAACACTTCCGCCGCTAGTCTGTACTATCTGAGACCGACCAGTAATCTCAGCCTCTGGCGTCATAATACATCTATCTCAGTCAGCGTGTTACACTATTGTAAAAATTACTGTCTAGTTATAATACATGTAGTTACAATAATCTCAAAACATCTATAAAGTACATAAATTACTTGAAACTGAGACATAGCTAGCTACCTGAGTATTGTTGTGTATTGAAGAGAAGTTGTAGAGTAAGAAGTCTGTGGATGACACATACACACTCTCAAGAAGCACATGCACACGTATATTCACATGCACACGCACTCTCAAGACTCATTCACACGCACAAGCACACTCTCAAGCACAAAAGATGGTAGTATGAACACTGGAGTTAATGTTACAATAGGTGACCCAGTATGCCCGCGAGACAGAAGTACCTGAAAAAAACCAGAACACATCTAACATTCAGAAAGTGCTACTAAAGTCCTTTGGTGGGCACTATCTAACTATAAATTTGACTAAACCTCAAGCATTGTACAGAATGGCTCGATATATCTGGAATATCTACTTATAACATGATAACTCACGACACCGGAGACACACCTCGTTTCAGCATGAAATTCCTTTCCAGATTACGATATGTCTACTACTGTTATCAATGCTCTTCCAATAAATGAAAAAACTATATATTTATGTTGCCTAGCAAATTTAACAATAGAAGTTCAATTTTAATAATATTAGCTAACAGTATAAAGACCAAGCCCTGAAATAAATGGTAAATACTAGTTGTTCAGTTTATTACAATACTAAAACAGTTAATTTTAAATATTTGTATAAATGATTTTTATTTTCTTAAAGGGACGAAGATATTTTACACCGATATCTTTATACCGCTCTCTAAAAGATCTAAAAGTATGTTAGAATTTGCTTAACTACTACACCTGTTTGTTTATTAATGTTTTAATATTTTTAGATACAGGTTATATCACAAAGTTGAGACAAACAATACTTACTTCATAGATTTACTTTGAATTGGTCATTGTAGAAACAGCATAAGTCATTTTTTGTGAAATTGAGTTACCAGTGTTTTTTTTACATCTTCATATGTAGATACATGTTTTCCATTCAAAAACAACACAAGTCCGGTATTCTACCACTATTATTAGCAGAATAGAAATTTTAATTCATTTCAGAAACAGCATAAGTCAGTGACTTGTGTTGTTTCTGCTAGAATCAGATGAACCGAGCAGTCAGCTGTTCTCAGCCAACAGCTGATGCCATTTATTTACAGTTAGTTGCAGAGGTTAGCTGTAGTGAATGTGAATGTGAATCACAGTCAGCTTGACTTTGTTGTCATTATTACTTATTGTTTGTAAGATATATTTAGAAGTACCGGTAACAAGTCAAAATTGTAGTATTACTATAAGGAAAAGGGGCAAGAGACACAAAGAAAACTGCAAGTTTGAAGTTATAAAAAGAGCAAGAGTGACTGGTTCGGCTTATGTTTCTCACACAGGAAAACAGATCGATGTGGAAAACATGTTTCTGCAAATGCCAAACCAGAAACTGTGGTTTCTGCTATTAAATCACATATTGCATCTTTCCCAGTCAAGATCGCTCACTACAGCTCTAAAGAATATCATCTTAATGAACAGCTCAATGTTCTTGAAATGTTCAAGTTATTCAGGCAGGCACACCCAGATTATTGATGTAGGCTATAAGTACTATCTTAAAATTTTCAAAGAAGACTTTAATCTACACTTTGGACGCCCTCAGGTAGACACATGCTGCACCTGTGAAGCACTTGATGTTAAAATAAAAAGTAAGTTCATTAATGAAACTGCAAAACATGTTTTTGTTGCAGGAAAAAGTTGTCCATATTAGGCGAGCTAAAAAAATTTTCCAAACAAATCAAGCAAGTTACAACTGCAGTGAATAATAGTGAAGGCAAAATTGGTGGTATATGCATTGATTTTATGCAGAATATACAACTGCCTACAATTCCCGATACAAGAAAGTTTCTATTTGCGGTAGTTAACTGTGAGTTTGTTCTGCATACATAACTTGAAAGACAACACTGCTGTGTTTTATATGTACTATGAAGGTGTTGCCGGGAAAAGCCCAAACGAAGTCTGCAACTTTATACTTAATTACCTAGAAGAACATATGGCAGGTGTTGAAAATCTTCATACATTCTCAGACGGATGCGGGGGGCAGAATAAAAACCATTCATTGATCCGACTGGCTAATGCCTTAGTGTCTTTGAATCAATTTAAAAGTGTTGATCAATGTTTCCCCATGAGGGGTCACTCATTTTTACCCTGTGACCGTGATTTTGCAGTGGTCAAAAGAAAACTTAGAAAGTTTGACAGAATATTCACATTGAAAGAACTTGCTGCATTGATTTTACAATCATCAGCGAAAAATTCATTTTTAGTAACGCTACCAGATTCTGATGATATTCTTGATGTAAAAAGCTGGTGGCCTAATGTTTTTAAGAAAAAATGTAATATTTCAAGAAACCCGTGGGAAAGATATTCCAAGAGACAACAAAATTCCATTTGTCATTTCAAAGTTTATGCACTTCATACACTCAGATTCAAAACCAGGAGTAGTTCTTGCAAGAGAGTACATTGACGGCATTCAATGTCATACTTTCCTCATAAGAAACAGTAACAGAAACCTGTTATTGCCTTCAGGAAAATTTTAATCTAAGGGGTATATCCCTATAAACAAAAAGAAAATGAATGATATTTTAAAATTCTGACCTTACCTACCTGAAAATGAGGAAGTTCAATCTTTTTACGAAGGCAATATTCGCCTGGGAGACTTACGATGGAAAATGATGAACAAATTGATGTGTAATCTATTTATATTTCTTTTAAAATGTTTTACAATGTTTAGTAATTGATAAGCTTTAATGTTTATAATGAAACATTATTAATTCAACAAAATAGTTGGGTATTATTGTTTTTTCACCTCAATTAAATTAAAAACAGCATAAGTCAATGATTTTAAAATATTTTAAAATATTTTTCATTTATTACGAAAAAAATTAAAACAAATTTTGTTTACTAAGTTGTGTTTAAATTAAACTCAAAGATAAATAATATAACTTTTAACACATTTTCATACTGACAGCAAATAACTAAAACAGTTTTTTGTCGTTTTCCGAAAGTTCGATTTTTTTGACTTATGTTGTTTCTAAAATGACCAATTCTATTGTTTTTCGAAAACGTGACGAAACTTTTATTAGTGCATTCCTCCGATCATGATCCCAAAAACCCAAAACTACCATAATTCATAAAAATAATTATGTACAGGGTGTATAATATGTATCTGGAAAACCTTAATATTTTTTTAACAATAGCAGATGAAATATACAAATTTCCACAGTATTATACAGCTATTTTTACTGCCTAGGTTTTATACAACAACCATAACACGTTAAATTTCACTTGAAATGCTGATTGGCGTCGTTGGAATTTTATAATGTGGACGAGTTTTTGTAAATAAACTCGGAGGCCATACACTCATTCGAATAATCCTGGACTGAAGTGAGAGTAATTGGCGGTGAATTTATTCAAATGAACAAAATGTATGTCTAGATGAGATGATTTTGGTATGGAAAGTCCAAATTTTACTTAATGTTATTGTAAAAATGAATATGATATACAATTTTAATGTCACTGCAATATCAATTGCACCACGGGAGACGACCCGTGGTGGAGATTTTGTAATACAAGCACAGGTATATATATGTACATATAATAAGCTTTATTCATCAGAAAGAAATGGCAGCTTTGAAATAAGATAAAATATTGAAGACGTAAACGGCAAACATTTGTAATAGATAAAAGAATTATAAATAACTATATCTGAAATTAGAACACTTTTATTACGCGGCCATACGATGATACTTGGTCAGACACATCGATTTCCATCTTTCCCTTGTTGTACCCAACTATCACTAATGGCTTGAATATGGCATTACCTTTTTTGTCTTTTTTTTCTGTAAGAACGTACTCCACTTCATGCTTGGTGGACAGCATTCTCACTTCTATCTTGTCCTTCCATTTTGTGACTAAAATTCCATCTGCAATTTCAAATGCCTTCAATTCTCCTTTTTTGTTTGTGCTTTCATAACTTCGGCAGGGAGACCTTTCCTATTTGCCCTTACAGTACCCACCGGGTGGGTTCTTCTGGCCAAAGGATTTTTGCTAAGTTGCACTGATGTGTAGTAGTTGTCGACGTATAAGATGTGTCCCTTATCCAAGTGATTTTCCATGAGCTCAATGACAACAGAGGTTGAAACTAGTTCATTATTTTCATTTTTAATTGTCCCTTTACCCATGTACACTTTTATACAATAGGTATACCCAAGCTGATCACATAGTTTGAAAATCTTTAGCCCATATGTGTAAAAATCATGGTCTAGTCTATTACAAGATCTTAGCCAGCAGATTTTTGTTCAAAAAAATCTCGTTCATGCTTGACACAAGGGGTAAAATCTTTGAAATACGCCGATCACGTTCTTCGTCAGCATGGTCGTTAAAATACCAAAAGCGGAGCATCAGCTTAAAACGGTTCCTGCTCATAACTTGACAAGGAACCAAATTCTTGTACAACATGTTGCCAGACCAATAGTCTGTGATACGGGGATGATTTACCAAACCCATCCATAGGAGGATACCAATGAACTTTCTCATTTCTATCTATCTCTGGGAGTCCATTTTTTAAGTCTGCTACTGCGGCTCGACCTGGTTTCTCTCAATACTTTACTGGCATTTATGTTTGTCTCAATGCCCATCATTTGAATAATTTCGTCAGTAAGAAAATATATAATAATAAATAATAATCTACAGACTTAGCATCATTGGCCATATTTATATGATAATCAGAAATACGAGTAAAAAAAAAATCCTGTTGCCTACCTTTGAATTCAGTCCATTGATCGATCATCACTTCACCGTCATTTACACCAGAACCGTCACTGTTCACATCATTGGTTTCCATTTCCATGGCAGACTCACCTTCACCATTACTACTTTCATGCTCAGATTCGCTTGGCAAAAAGGCCGGATCTTCATCCGTGTCGTCAGCACTTGAGCCACTAAGATAACCTAAGTTTCGCTCACTTTCAATGTCATAAGGATCTCGACATTGGACAGTCCAAAAGTCTTTGAATTCGGTCATCACTCACATCTCTATTACACATGATGAAGTCATTTACTCAAGTTTAGTTCACACTAACCAAAAAGAAAAGACTACACATGAACACTAGTTATTAGCAGACGTAAAAGAGATTTGGCGGGAATGCTCGTCGTGCAATGCTAGTTGCTGCCACAGAAAAAGAATAGTTGCGCGCGCAGGAAAGTACTGTAGACCTCTGACTTGATTGCGCGCGAGAGGAATGCGGCAGCCATTGCTGGGGCGCTTCTCCGTCACCGTCTACGACCCCCAACCGAAAACATCGCGTTCTGTCAACATTGACAGCCCAACCCTCTGAATATACCTCTTCATATCATAATATCACTATTACACTATTTGTAGCCTATTCAACACATTTATTTTTTTAATAAATAGTTTTATTTCTGGAGTAAACTTCATGATGAACACTTGATACTTGGTAATTGGCAATAGAATAGAAAACACAATTTCAAATTGAACTTTTATTATTATGTAAACATAAACCAGAATAAGTTGTGAAATACATGAAATATATTGATAATACATTATAATAAATATGTTGATTAATATATTATAATAGTTGGTGTATAATTAAAAAAAAATATAATAAACAGAGAATTTTTGTTAAATATTTTATAATTACTGAAGTGAGAAGTGGTAATTTACAGTACGGTATTTGCCGAATACATAATACATTGTTTAAGTTAAAATTTGATATTTGAGGAAGTTGATTCTATTTGATTTCTAACATAAAAAAGGGAAAACAGCAGGAAATTTTTGCTATTATATGTATATATATATTATATATATATATATATATATATATATATATATATATAATGTGCTATTTTACGACTTACAATTTAATTATCACTTGTACTTGGAAGAGGTTGAGCCAGTTCACTGTCAGATATTTCTTCCTCACTGTCATCTGACACTTCACTGTCACTGCTGTCCATTCCGCCCAACTCAATCACGAATTTGTCAATGGCATCTTCCATCAAGCCGTCCTGTTCCCAGTAGTGTTTGTTCTAGCTTCAAGGTGTGGTTTGTGAAGCCTTCCCAGTCGATCTTGCTAACAGAACTTTGCGCTTCTCGTGTTGCCTCTTCCAGTTTCGTTAGTGACAGGTATCCTCTTATGTTGTTTCCTTTCACCACTCTCCTGATTTTAGCCCAGCCAGCTCAATTTGGTTTAATTCACACATGTAGGGTGGTAATCTGAGAAACCGCATGGCCTCGCCTCTTCAACGCCACGTCGATGCGATACACCTTTTCTTTAGGTTTGTGCTTTTCTATCAGCTCGTACAACTGAAACTTTTTCATATCTGCTGAGCATTGTATGTTGTTACTCTGCAGCCAGTCTATCATTTCCTTTTTCACAGCGTACTTTGTTGGCGCCTTATTTCTTGATGGCAATGATAGGGTGCATTGTCCATTACAATAACACTTTTTTCTGGAAGGTTAGGCAGGAGTTTTTCTTCAGCCCATTTCTCAAAATTATTACCATTCATTTGTCCGTGGTAAATCCGCCGTCGCTTTACCTGCCCTAAAAATTAAAGCAGCCCCTTTAAGAAATCCATCTGTAGAAACCGCGTTTACAACAATCAGTTTTGTTGGATTGAACTTGTGTTCGTCAACACACCAGGCACTTCCCGAATGTCAAATTGTTGTCCACCCATGTCTCATCAATGTAAAATATTGGTCTTTTTTCATGTCGAAACCGTTGGATATCTGTCAAATAACGAGCACGCCAATTAACTATGTCTGGCCGCTCGATAAGAATTTTTCTTAGTTTGTTACACCGTGTCCACTTAAATCCCATTTGGTGCAGGAGTCTTCGTAGGGTTTCTTCTTTCCAAGGGAAGTCAAGTTTTTCTTTTAAAGCAATTAACAGTTTAGGAACAGTGGGGCACTTTCTTCCTCACTAAATAAAAGTCACTCACCACATCTCGAAAGACTCTTCTATCAAAATCATCCATATGAAATTTCTTCTCCTCCGAGTACGGCCTTTTTCTTACCAGGCGTAGTCTCTCCAGCTGCATCTCCATCCTTTCTAATGCTAGAAATTGTCCTCACCGAAACACCAGTGTAATTCTTGACTCGCAAATTGCTCTGTTTCATTAAGTGCTGCAAATTACCAGTTCTCGCTTCTTCGTCACACTTACTTATCACTCTCCTTATCACTTCTCTTGCTTCACTATGCACAGTCTGTCCCCTTTTAACGCACCGACGCCATTCTCACAACTAGGAGCTACTGAGCGTGTAACAGCGCTAGCGCAGTGACTTTCCGTGGCGCCGTACACAAAACATCATGAATAGTACGTGCGGTTGCTAAGCAACGACCTATTTGGCCCAATCGCGGAGCGGAACTTCCCCCTCACCCCTGTGTCCCCTCGCACGCAAACAAGTCAGAGGTCTACAGTAGATAGCTGTTTATCAGCTGCTTCATCCAATACCCACATTGGTCGACGAAATACTCGTGCAACAAAGAGAAAACAACAGACGGTCAGATCTGGCCGGCAGTAGTATTTTCAATACAAATCTAGAAAGAAAAAAGTTGTGCCGGCCAGATCTGGCCGACGCTGAAATTTCATTATATTCAATAGATTTTAATGCAGTTTACACAAAAATTACTATTAATGAACATAGCATTTACAGTAGGTAAATAAAGTACTTGTCCAAACTTGGCAATTACAGGGTTGGGCAGTCAGATGAGCACGGCCTTTAGAGGTAGTTTACTGCCGGTCACATCTGACCCTCATGGCAGAACTATGTTCTCTAAAACCTCCAAATGTTTTAATATCCATTCTTATATATTTTATAAAAGGTGTAAAGATTAACAAAAGAATTATCTTCTTAAACGTGTCTGAGGGTAATCTTTCAAGCATTTTATTGTAGTGTATATATTGAAGATAATTTTAAATTATTAAATGTTAGCTCGTTTAGGATGAAAATTCAGAACGTGTTGCGTTTATTTGTTTAAAATCAATGATTTTAAAAACGGTGTTGTACAGATTTGAGGAGAATTATAGTCTATATATTTTAATTTATACCATATATGTATATTATAGTTTACTAGTGGTTGACTGAGATCAACAGATAACTTTCGTATGTTTTGTGGCCGAACTGAAAGAACTTGTGATAGTTTTAAATCCCTTCAGTACCCTAAGTGTACAGAAAGAATCAGTTTACAACTGTCTTCTTGAAAACCTTCAAATCTAGGCAGGCAGGCAGGCAGCGGTTAGGCTGGGACTCTTGTCCCTTCTGAGGTAGAGTCTCTGCAACAAGCAGAATGGCTACTGGTTACTTGTACTTTTAGCCCCAAGTGGGGCTATTGTTGCGTTAAGTCGTGGGGAGTTGTTAATTGTGTAGTTTTAAACTTCTGTCGCTTTCGAGTAGTCTGGTTGGTTGAGTAGTGAAGTGGTGATTCAGTTGGTTTTTGTTGTTCTTTCTTCTAGGGTGGGTCATCTAGTATGACTTTCAGTTGTGGGATTTTCCACGGGTGGACGGCTTCCCTGGTTGCCCACTCACGGATGTATTCATGCAGGCTGGGTAGTCCTGCAGACCGTAGGAAGACCGTGTTCCTGACGAACCATAGTGTCCGTCAGTTGGTGGAGCGTCCTGTTCTGGAAGACTTCTAATACCTTCCTGATCGTCTTGGAGGTGTGTGAATACCAGGCTGGAGCCGCGTATGTCACTATGGGGCGAACTATGGTTTTGTAGAGCAGCAGCTTCTTGTTGGTAGGTAGTCCAGAGTGTGGTCTCAGTAGCGCCGACAGTCCTTGACGGGCGGCCATTCCAAGGCGGATCCTCCTTTTGGCGGCAAGACCAGTCGTAAGAGTCCTGTTGAGGACGACTCGAAAGTATTTGATGGACTTAGTCCACCTTAGTGGGTCCCCCTAAGAATCATTGAGGAATTTTAGTGTTCATTTCTGTTTTTACAAAAGTTACTGTTAACATTCCACATCGAAATGTCAAGGAAGCCCACCAGTTTAAAATAAATTGTGTGAAAACATTCACAACTTTGTTCATTGTGGTTTGTTACATTACAGTTTTTAAATTATATTTAAAATGCTTTGCATTATTTAAATATAATCTAAATAAATCGTCAGTGACGCAATGTGGAGTAATATATATATATATATATATATATATATATATATATATATATATATATATATATATTACTAACTATATATATATTAACTTTTTTGATTTACTATCAGCATTAAATTAATAATCAAGCACTGTTTTACTTAATATTTAAACAATTTTAAATGTTAGCAGTTCTTTCAGCCAATTTCTCCAACTATAGCTGAAGGTGTTAACAGCTGTTTAGTGCCAGTTTAAATTTTGATTATGAAACGTAAAGACTACGTGTTTTTCTGAATTTTAAAATATTCAGGGTAACTTTTCTTATATTTTGCTTCATAAAAACCTTCTATCGATTTCAATGAACATTTTATAAAAGGTATTAACCTAAGTGATCCAGCCGTTCTCAAGATTTCAGCTTAGCAACACATTTTGCGATTCATTTTTATTTATAAGATAAGGAAATTATTACTAACAAATGATAATAAATCGACATACAGAAATATCTCACAATGTAACTTAGCTGCCTATTGAGACACTCGCTTATTAAATGCGTTTTGGGAAAGGTCCAAAAAGCAAAACGTAAATATATTACAAGATAGTATAATATTCAAATTCCTTTAATATGTTATTGCTGCCATATATACGAGTATAAATAGCATAATCGTACTTTTCATTACTATTTAAACCTACTACGACAAATGATATTTACTTGTGGATATACCTAATACTAGAAAACATTTTGTTTTGTACTACGGTTAGCGGCAAAATACTTTATTTTTAAACTGGAAGTTAGTTTCATGAAACCTTGTAGGCAATACTTTAAAATTCTAATACGCAGACTTTTTTGTATCTAAGTAATAAACATATAAAATTTAATATGTCCAATAGGGTTAGCGTGATTATTAAAAATCTAAAAGTTTGGATTGAAAATATAAAATCAAATATGATTAGTGAAGCATTAGTCTTATTTGATATAATGGTTTTTATAATTTCAAAACTACAATATTATGTACTAATTAGCAATAGTATAAAATGTTATTTCTAATACTGTAGTTTCCCTAGATCTTGTATCTAAACACTATTATTGTAGCATAAATAATATCGTAAATTTATACATGTAAGTATCTCATTATAACCTTTCTAATTGTGTTTTATTCACATGTTTGTCACATTAAAATGTACGTGTTTGGGTAATCAGATAACAAGCGTTTTGTTTAGTGTTATTAATAGGTGTGACGTCAGCAATATAAGGGACTTGTAAAACGTAAGCAGCAGTTTACGTAAAATATAATTTTATATCCATGGAAACAACGTAACATTTATAATTTAATGTTTTTAAATAATTCTAAAGTGTTATGTCACTGCATTTTTAAACTTCGTTCAACTCACAGCTAGTCGAGGAAGTAGCACCAGGAACACGATGTGATGGCCATAAGCAGGACCAGGACTTACAAGGATGAGTTACTTTAATTCAATATTAATCATAGATTTACTCGCTATTTTTCATTACCAAAAGAAGTTTACATTCTAGTTTAGCTAGTATTATTTACAACACATAATACCGGAATATTTCATATGTAGTGCTAAAAAGTACTAATTAAAATATAGTTAATAAACGCAATTGTTGTATTTTGTGTAAAAGCTACAAATTTGTGTTTGGTGCTATGTATAATCCTCTTAGTACCCAAATAGTACAGGGAGAATCAGATTACATTATTTGGTACGAGTCAGTCACTAATATATATTGGGAGTTTTGTCGTAGTTTTATCAAAAATATATATAACTGTTAAAGAGAAACATTTTGTTACTTGTGTTTTCCAGCAATCTTTCTAGCATTTGTAGTGAGCAAGATATTCGTAATGGGTTTCAATTAGTGAATGCTTTTTATTTAACACAATCATAAAAACAGTAACTCATTTTTGTTTAAATGTTATAATTCAATAATTAAAAACTTAGTTCCAAAAAATTGTGAAATTAATATGTTCTAAAAGTTTTAACTCATTCTAATAGTTATAGAAACTCACGCCAGAGCTCTCTTTCGCAGTACAAGATATAATAACGGGCCAATTTAAATTATACAGTACTAGGAATGTCTAATTTGATTATATTACTACATTTAAATATTTAAATTCCTCTTTGTAACTAATAATAATGAAATTTCTGTTATGGGGAGTAATGCGTCAGCTAAAGACCTAAATCGAGAGGGCACCCTGCTGGTGTGCTGCATAACCGTAGCACACATCTTCTTTGGCAATTTATGTTATACAAAATCATCAGTACATATTTAAATCAAGAATCCAAAAGGCAGAGCTCCGAGCACACCAAACCTCTCGAAAACAAAAAACGTGCACATGAGCAAGTTTCGTATCAAAACAATGCTGTTTGTCTTCAGTGACGTTTGAGAAATCGTGTATTTTGAGTTCCTATCGCTAGGAAAAACTGTCAACGCAGTCTTTTATCTGGAGGTATCTGGAGTGAAGCGCCAGACCACTCGCATCAGGCCTGATATTAAAGTTAACTTCAAGCTCCACCACGGAAATGCCCCAGCTACACGGCCTTCGACGTTACCAACTACCCTACCCAGAACAAGATCCCCTTGGTGCCCCAGCCTCCTTACAGCAATGACATAGTTCCTAGTGCTTTTTTGTACGTTTTTTATGAAGGGAGAGCTAAAAGGAAAGCACTGTGAGTTGGAGCACTGTAATTTTTTAAATAATTATACATTGTGTAGTAATTTTTTAAATCCGAAAATTCACTATCAGTGCACTCGTAAGCAACTTTTTTAAGGTTACTTGTAAAAGAAGGATTTTTGATTTTTTAGTCCAGATAATCACTAATTTTATGTATTATAGTATTCAAAAAACCGCCTTATTTACTCCAGTACAATAACTGCATACAAAAAAAGAGTTGGCTCAATAAAATTCCTTGCACAACTGTACGCTTGCTGTTAATTTGAATATGTCCCGTTTTACTTCCATATTTTGACGATTACCTGACATGAAGCTACTCGTTTTGTCTCTTTTATGTAGACTAGGTATTAAATAGAAGGATTTTGATAACCTTCACGAACTCAATGGAATCGTTACCATCACAGGTATATTAAAAGGTTACACACCAATGCTACAAAAAGTGTCGCCTAAAAGGGTGCGCTGAGGTTTTATGAGTAATTTCCAAGTCCTGCAAATAACTAACTCTCGGATGATACAGTTAGCTAAAATATGGCCATCAAAAACTGTAGCTAACTTGATGTTTGAAATATCAGTGGTCATAATGTAGATACCTTTTAAATGGTATCATGCTTTGTATTTGAAGTTTAAATATTATAAGCTTCTTCTTTTGAGTTGCTAGAGTCCAGTTCATTGCAATAAGTTATCCACCAAAAATATCGCCCACCACTCGACGGACTGGATAAATCTCACCAAATTTGGTCTATTGAATGGTAAGGCACTTCTGGATATCAGGTTTTTGTCAATGTAGGAAATTAATTAAAAACGTTGGAAACAGACATGGCTTATAGAAATAGGCTTCTTAGGCCTACTTATGTAACCTGTATATCTTCTTAAACGAGAAACTTAGGTAAATTACAATTGACATTAAAAATATAAACAATTTGATACAGAAGTGTTTTTAAACCGTAAATGGTAGGTTTTTAGAAGTCCCTTACACGTATCGTCATACTAGCACGAGAAATTACAAATTAACTAACCAATAGTTGTTAAAGATTGTGTGGCAACAATCGCTACAAGAAAATTAAACAATTCGGTTTGCATTTACATATTTGTTACTTGATTAAAAGGGGAATTTATGAACATTTAGTATCACGTGATGTAGCGTATATATTGACATATTAACGCTATAAAATCCGTATGGACATAAAAATTCAATATATGTCTGATCATTACGATATAAACATTAAATTGTTTGCACTTTCAAAATTAAACCTGAATGATACAGGCTTTTTCATAAATCTATATGCTTCAGAATCGTAATACAATACCTCTGCATAAAAGGTAGAATAATCTGGTTCAAGTGTTTGTATGATATTATTAGTTATAATTCATGAAATATCATTAGAATAATTATTGATTAAAAATTTAAAATTACACTATTGCAGACTAATAGAATCAAATATGTTGTAAAACATATTTAGGTTTTGTAGATGTAGCTGTATCAAAACATTTCATGTCATAGGTGTTTCTGGGTTGCATTTTGAAAAAAAAATTATAAATATGTTTGTTTATATATTTTTATCTATATGATATATGAATTTACAGTCACATAAGAGAAGTTGTGTTGCATCTCGGTGGTGAACGTGGCGTTAGAAAAGACGTGCCTGCACAATTCAGGATTAAAAGAAAATAAGGATAACAGTTAAATCGTACCCAAAGTTTAATATATAAAAATTAAGTATACCCAAAGAAACAACAAGATACAGAATTTGTTCATTAACTTTTCCATAGTACAGTTTATTATCAGAATTGTTATGTTTGGAACACGTTAGGGAAACTACACCAGCATACATTATGGCCAGGTCCAGCACCAGTACTTATAGATGATTTACTTCTGTTATTTTTTTAGTAATCACAGCATCTAATCCTCGATCTCTCACCTATAAAAGCAGTTTATACATCCTAGTTTTAGTGACAGAATGGCGGAACTAAAATGTAGTGACAACACTAATACTAAGTAAACATCGTTCAAATAGGTGTTATTTCGTTGGGTTTTCCGTCTAGGTTTAATTAATGTTGTCATAAATTTGTTTTAAAACGGCAAAACTTGTGTTTTCAGAACTTTTATTGCCTTTTATAAATTAAAAAAAAAAACATTAAATAATGTTTTAATATTCTTTTCAGAACAGTGCTATATTACCTGCACTCTCTCATCTATGTGGCACACGCTAAGGAAATATTATTATAGTGTGCCTGGTAGACATCTTATACTGTCTTGGGTAGTATGTGTTTACCGATTCAGCTATACCACGTAAAGCTTCAGAGTTTGAGTTCCGACTCGAACGCACTATTCGTTAACAATAATCTTATTATACACGGGTGCTAGTTAAGAATGAAAATTTCAATATTCTGAGTCAAGCGTGTTTATAACTAAACTAGTGAAGTATTTTTATAACAATTATATTTTCATAATTTTAATAAATGTTTATATAACTTCAATAGTATATCATATTGTAGAGAATAATCATTGACAACTATGCAATAAGTATGGAAAGTTAATTAAGCTAGTGTGACTACCTTAATAGTGTTAGGGTAGAGGTATGAACATTGCAGAAAGGTTATGAAAAGAGTTATAGCTTTAATTTTATTAGTCCTATACGAGAGTTAATAATTACAAACAAATCACGATACAAGTTTTGAAAAATAAATGAAATATATATCTTTACTTCACAATAATTTTTCAAATCATTGATTGTTTTAAATAAACTTATTAAAATAATCTTTTGCTTCTGCTAAGCAATTATATATTTGCTGTTTAAATGTATATTGTACAGTAAAACAGTTTATATTTAGTTATAACGATTTTAAAATTAACATGTTTTTACAATGAGAAAGATTCTCAACAAATAACTTTCGTATATTTTGTCAGATAAAAAGGAACGTGAGATTTATGTTTTTTAAAATTTCAGCGCTCTAAATGTACACAAAGAATCAGTTTACAATCATTTCCAACACATCGTCTAAGCTATATACATATCTGATAAAAATTTTAAATTTTATTTGTAGAATTGTTTTCATATATTTTGTGAACTAAAACGAATTTGAGATTTATGTTTTTAAATCCTTTTAGTACTCTAAGTGTACAGAAAGAATCGGTTTACAATCGTTTCCAAAACGTCGTCCAAGCTATATAATATCCTTTCATCCACATCTGATAAACAGTGTAAAGTTAACTTAAAAAATATTGTTTTAGTATATTTTATGAGCTAAAATAAATTTGATATTTTTTTTGTCAGTTCTCTAAGTTTACAAAAATAATCAGTTCACAATAATTTCTAACACATCATTCAAAAGCTATAATTACTTTTGTATATTCTGCGAGCTAAAAAGGAACTTAATATTTATGTTTTTAAATCGTTTCAGTACTCTTAGAGTACAGAAAGAATCATTTTACAATCATTTCCAACACACTGTCAAAGCTTTATTCTATCCGTTCATACATATCTGATAAAAGTGTAAAGATTACTTGAAGAATTATTTTCGTATATTTTTGTGAGCTAAAAAAGAATTTAAAACTTATGTCAAACATACTTATTTATAGCATTGTATAGTAAAGTTTTATATTTAAAGTCATTTGTAATTGCTGAATGCCTACTGACTAAAAATTAATAGTCATATCAACGATTTATATATCGTAATTAATTAACAAATAACGCTCGTATGTTTTGAAGACCAATAAAAAGAATACTGAAATGGGGCTTTCAGTACTCTTAAGAATATAGAAAGAACCAGTTTATAATTAATTTGTTTTACAATATCCAATTGTTTTAAGATCTGTTCGTATATATTTGATTGAAAATTTAATGGTTACTAAATAAATTATTTACTTAAATATGTCTAGGAGTCATCTTTAGCATTTTATAGTAGGGTTAATGTTTAAAATTAATTGTAATTGTTGGATTTCTAACTGAAAAATGATAATTATTTATATCAACAACTCATATATCGTAATAAAAAAAAACGCTCGTGTATTTTGTGGACAAACAAAGACACTTCTGATTTGGGGCTTTTAAACCTTTCAGTACTGTAAGTGTAAAGAAGGAATCAGTGTATACTTAATTCTATGCCAAATCCAAATATTGTAACATGCGTTCATAAATATTTGATGAAAGATGTAAAGATTACAAAGCAGTTTACATGCTATTTTTAGCGATTATTAATCACAGAAAAAACTAAGAAAATTATTCCTATTATAAAAAAAAAAATAGTTATTATGTAATTTTGATGCGTTTACAATGAACAGGGTTTTAATATTTAATGAATGTTACAATGATGTAATTTATTGTTTAATGAAGACTATCGTAATAAACAAATAACGGTTGTATGTTTTGTGAACAAACAGAAAGATCTTGTGATTTTGGTTTTTTATCTTTCAGTACTTTAAGTAAACAGAAAGAATCAGTTTACATTCATTTCCCATATATTTTCGAAATTATATAATATCTGTATAGAAAAGAAAGAATCAGTTTACATTCATTTCCCATATATTGTCGACATTATATAATATCTGTATAGAAAGGAAATAATCAGTTTACAATTCTTTTCCATGCTATATCTAAAAGTTAAGTATTGTTTATATTAAATCGATACAAACATATTTAAACATATTTGATTCAAAGCGTAAAGATTACTAAAATAAAAATTTACTTAAAGATGTCTAGGAGTAATCTTTAGCATATTTTAGGAGAAAACCTCATTTAAATTAATTAATAATATAATAATAAATAAACCTAACTTAAATCAGTAATTGGTAGCTGATTAAGAGTTACAATTCATATTAACCGTTCATATATCATAATCAACAAATAAATCAATTAGTAATATTTTGTGAAAAAAAAAAAAACAGAAATAACATCTGATTTGGGGTTTTTTAATCTTTCAGAACTCTATATGTACAAAAAGTCTGTTTAAAATTTTTTACATAAAAAATCCAAATCTTTTAATATTCATTCATACATATTTGATACATGTGTAAAGATTACTAATATAATGATTTACTTAAAGATATCTAACATACATTTTTCTACCATTTTATAGTAGGGTTAATATTTAAAATTCATTGAAATTGTTTTAGACAGAACTTATTTCATTAAATTTTAACCTTTGAATATTTACTTTTCACTATAAATTAAAGTTATGTTTGACGTGGAAACATAATGCATCGTGGAGAATATTAATGAACTTGTTTTAAATATTGATAGGTCGTGTGGTTTCTTGTAGTTTTTGGTTAGTCTTACATGAGTTTAAAATTTATTAATGTCTATAATTGATTATTTTCCTCTGAAGTAAATGTTATATAATAAGTAAATTGGTAAAATGCCAGTAGAAAATAAAGAGACTCATGGCATTTGCCAGATGAAACATCATCTAATCACTCTATTCTGTATTAGGAACAAAGATAAAATATCAATATATTTATTTTAATGGTATTTTAAATTGAATAAGTCAATTCTTTATTATTGGCTGAAAATTACAGTTATAATTTCAAAACTTTTTTATTGGAAAAAACATTATAATCGTTCATTTAAGATTATAACCCTGTGCATGTGCAGACTGAAACACCGTAATACGAGTCATTGTCATTTATATTTTCACTATTTATTACTTATAAACATATTAATTGAACAAATGCAATCTGAATGTCACTGTATTGTGTTTAAACTTGGCTGAATAAATTAGTTCATATATACTGTAATATAATAACAGTAATTAATGTGTATGACACTGGGTTAAGAAGAATTTACACCTGTATTACAAGATATGTTATGCCATACGCATACGTAGATACATTTTCTGCAACACCATCTGGTATAATACTGTGAAATCTCGTGCACATATTTAAGATACGACGTATAAATGACGTAGAAAATACTATCTGTAGAGTTTCTGCCTGATAATATATTTCTAGATGATTGACATGTAAAAGATATTACATAAAATAAATTGTTTTTGTATGATAATTTTCAATATTGCCGTAAAGACTGTTAGTAACGCATAGCTGTTTATGCACAAAAACAGAAATTATTACTTTAAAAGTAGCCACGCGTAGTTCCTAAAATTATCTTTGCAAACATTTAGCAATTATTTGCGTTGTACTCAGTTTGTTTGAATATTTACATATTCTACAATTTTCTCGTTTCCATCATGGTAACACCAATGTAAAAATGTTAGCCGAATTGAATGCCAACTCTCATTGAGTGACTGCACCATAATCGAAATCGTTATTACCTTTATAGAAATTAGTTGCATGCAAATTTCAGGTCTATGGGTTTGGTCATTCTCATTATATTGTTCGAAAATTTAGACAGACAGAAATAACATTTACCCAGCTCTCGAATGCTTGTAGTCTTCTCATGTCTGAGTCAGTGTAAACTAGAAATTGTTGTTAGCACGTTCTTGGAAAAGGTAATATGACTAGTATCATCACACAGAGTAATTTTAGTCATAGGATATTAAAATATAAATTACAAAATAAAATAAAATTCCCTAAACTAAATTTTAGTGGTTAAATTTTGTAAGCTACAACATCAGTTTATAAGGCTGATAAAGAAAGATAGCAGATAACGTTTTAGAATTCATTGAACTGAAACTGCTCTCTTACAAAGCAGTTGAGTCGACAAAAAGTAAATTGCATCGAGTGCCTGGTTTACATTCCTGTGATGTTCATTTAAAGACTTCCACCGCGGTAGTTTTAATTTTTTGTTCTATTACGATATATTTAGCGTGGAGTAATCCTACAATATCATAATATGAAGACTATAATTTTCTATTAGTAAATACACCATAAATTGCCATATCAAAAGATATTATGCTTACTGAAACAATAAAATGCGAAGGTAGCGTCTATTTAATTTGATCTTCTCCACTTAAAAAACCATCACCGCACCTCACTTACCATTATCCCCATGCCAATAATATTTATCAGAACATTATATATATATATATATATTTATTTATATATATATATATATATATGTTATATATATATATGTTATATATATATATATATATATATATAAAACAAAAAACACATTTTACATAAAATTTTGTTTTAACGATATATTATAAAGTAACACCTATTTTGAAAATCTTCACAAATGCGAAAAAAATTTCTGTTTACATATCACAGTTTAAGAGATGTTTTATAGTAGAGCCACGAGATAAAGTGACTGGAACTTTTGTGTAGATAATTAAAAAAAATCAATACATGCATAACCATAAAATGTATTTTAAAACTTTTAAGTGTCTCTTGATTTTATAGACGTACTTTAATAGCGTGTTCTATCTAAATAAGGTTTCAATTAATTTTAAATATTATCCCCACTAAAAATTATAAAGATGAATCCTAGACATCCTAGACCTTGATCGACCTCGAGTGCCCGGTTTAAATTCGTGTGAAAACTTCCACTGCGGTTGTTTAAAATTTTCAACGATACCACGTTTATATCTTAGGTATTTCAAGTACCTTTCCAAAGCCTTATGTGTATACTGAAGAGTGCTATTATACGTAAACTTTGTGTAATATCCATGGAAACAACATATGATATATAACTTGGTTTCAAATTATTCGTAAGTGTTACGACATGGCATTTTCAAACGTAGTTCAACTCTGAGCACGTCGTGGAAGTAACACAAGGAACAAGATGTTATGGCTAGAAGCAGGACCAGGACTAACATGGATGTTATTTTCATTATTTTAGAATCTCTGTATATGCTTCAACTATCACTTGTACACAAAGCAGTAAACATATTTTTAGCGACTAATAATCACAGCAAAAAACCTAGAACGTTTCATAATTAATGATAACGTAGTAATTTATAAGAATATTTTGGGTTTTCTTAATTCTTCTTGAGTTTACTAAACTTTATGGTTTGGAGAGATTATTAAAGTTATTAACGCCATTCCATTGGTGAGTTTTGTGTAAACTTTGTAAACTATTTTATTTATAAATGATATAAAATATAATTAATTATTAAAAAATAATCAAATTAATTATTTACAAAATTTAATATTTTTGCGAATTACTCATATACATAAAACGTAGTAATGATGTTATTTGATGTAAAAAACATTAACATCCACTACTACCATTGCAATTGTTTGTTTCTGATATTTTTGAATTGCAGTGAATTCAATTATTCATGAAACCTGAATAACCAAGTGGTACACGTATAAACGTATCATCCGTTTTGAAGGTTACTTTCATTTAAATTCACACATTACCTGAATATTGAAGTCCTTCTCGTAAAAAACCTTCCTTCATCTATATTCATTTTCATTTTGCATTTTTATTTTAATATAAAATTTGGTTCAGATTGAAATCTAACCTAAGTATTTTATAATGACACGCTCTTTTGGACAGGATTCTGTACCTATGTGGGAATAGTTCTCACATAATTAAATAAATAGTATACGTTTATTTGATATAATATATTTTAAAGAACCAAGTACTGAATTTGATACATTTTTTAAACGCATTAAATAATTTTTATACATAAATTTGAATATTGTATTATATATTTTATACTGTAAGTTTTAGGGAATATATTATTTCGAATAAATTATATTTTTTATAATTGAAATAAAAACATTTAAACTTATTTTTATTGATATTATCTTCCATAAATATATAAATGTTAAACAAATATTTTACGCAGTATGACTTTGTCAAGTACGGTGTTCTTTGTTATATGAAACTGGCGCAAGATAACTAACCAAGAAATTATTAGATATTGACTATCTCTGGAAGACAATATATTACCCTATAGGAATAAAAAATCATTTAGTTATTAATAGAGGTTTATTACTAAAATATTACAACAGCTGTGTGTAACAGTATTGCTGTTTTGTAGTAGCAGTTTTATACAGCATATATAAGATTTTAGCTTTGGGTGATTAGAGTAGATAAAATTACATTTCTGACTCTATGTAATCTGTAATTAGTGAATAACTGTTCTGACATAGTCTACAGAGACGAGTTGACATAACTGAATTTTTATAAAGCTCAAATTCTATATAAACAAGAACGCAGTGAGATGGTAGATGGTAGTGAGAGTCACTTAATGGAATTTAACTGAGCATGAGTGAATTTTTATTGTATTTTTGGGTGAGTGTGGCAACAACTAAAAAAACCTAGAATAAATAAATTTGTACAATCGAACATAAGTGCGAATGTGACATTTTATAACTAATCCTCCTTAGGTGTCTGTAGAAATAATTCATAAGCTGGCATTAAAATGAAACAATTTCTGCATAGAAAAGAATGAGTTCTGTAATGGTGCAACCATGGGTGCTCACTTAGCAGACTTTCACAATTATTTCTTCTTTGCCTTTTAGTAAGGATGAAAACATTTTTAATCTACATGGATTGTGTCACTGCATATTCACAGGAAAGTCTAAGGATTGAAATGAGCTATAAACATAACATGCATAAAACCTCAGTGAAGCCTAATACACGACTTACGGTAGGACTTATTCTTACAATATTATGGTAACAGCAAATTAACAGCAATCCATCTCTTTGAATATTACGAGAATATAACTTGGATACATAAATGTACATTTTAAAACAAAATAATATTTCAATCCCATAAAACTACTCTCGCCTTCAGCTCCCTGGAAGTTAAGGCCACAGGCTCCTAAAAGGTGTGTTGGTCAAATCCGGGATAAGAGGGATTTAGTGATTGGTTAAATTCGAACATGTTTCCAAATTTCATGTTCCCTGCTCTCCTCACCGTATCCTTTCTCGAGAATCGTGAGGGTTGTAATGCTTTACTAACGCTGAGCCAAATAACGTATGATATATCCTATAGGATTTCATTCAGATTTGAAAGTTCAGGAAGATTGGCTAATGAAGAAGATTTTTATTTATAAGAAGAGCATTTTGATATTCTTTCCTCTGTTTCTTAACCTTTAAGAATGTCAAAGGAAGAAAACACTTTGTTGCCGATATTGTATAACAACAGTATCAGACTTTAACATCTGCCATCGAGTAGCCAACTTGTCTGCAAGGGAACAGAATAACAAATGAGACATCCTGTCATTCTGTCTGACACCTCTCAAACCTCGCTTTATAAAATAATTTGCAGTTGTATTGCACTAGCTGAACCACCTGACAGGTCAATTCATTTAATTTTGATGGATACTACCATCTTCCTAATTTAAAAATTGGTACTAATTTAAGGAAGTAGAAAAAAATGGGTACAAGTATAAGTTATATTGCAATTTCCTCTAATTCAGATGATGATTTATATAAGAAGTTACTATATTAATTCAAATAGGAACATTTGGCTAGTAACCGCATGCAATATACATATACTAAGTATTAATATATGAAAATAAATAATTAAGAAGTGTTATTTTATTTGGTTTGTTATCGTATAGTGATTTAATCCAATCTAGTTAAAGCTATACATGTTTCAGCGCTATAAGCTTACAGCTATTATAATTACTAATAAAGTATAGTGAATGTTTAGATAAAAATTGATTTTTAAACATGGAAGAATGAGTTCTTTAAAATACGATACCAATATACAATAACAAACAGAAATATTTAATCTCATATATAGACGGGTATAAGCCATTATGATTATATAAGATTTTCATATTTGGTAGAACATTGAAAAAATGCTCTATAAAATTTCAATTGGAACTATAAGATAAACTTAAGATGGGCCGCGGACAGACAGACAGGCAACTATACACATAAGAAACTTTTACACTTGTTAACCACGGGCAAGAGAAACTGACACAGGCTACTGAGTGCTAGACGAATAACGCTTAGCCTAAACCTTTAGATATATATGCATTATTACAGAACTCATTCTTGCCTAAGTAAAATAAGTTGTATCTCGAGGCTGCAACATACTTCATTAGTAATTAATTATAGCTGTTACCTAATAACGCTAGAACAAGTAATGATTTAACTGGATTGGCTTAAATTATTATTTGAGGTATTATAATAGTTTATGATAATCCATTCTTTCACGGCTTTGAAGGGAATTCATTATTAGCGTATGATAATAAAACAATGAATAGGATTCTCTCAAAAAGTCACTTTGTTACCTGAGACGCTTACATAATAAGTAAATAATAATATCTCTGGTACCTCAATTCTACTTTGAGGTATTACATTTATTTCTGAGCTACTATAATTTTATGAATGTGAAGGAATGAATTACTATCACGTCCTGATACAATAATGTACAGGATTATCTCCTAATGTGCCTTTATTGCCTATTGAGGTAACCTCCTTATACATACGTTATGAAATGTGGCCAATAAGCCGACCATATTGATATCATACACAAAAATAAAGAAATTAGTAATAATTTTTCATTGCTGATATATATAAATGCTAAAGCATGTTTATTTTGCCACTAATACTTGCATCATGCTAGGGTAACTTATGTTTATACATGGAACTACAGAATTCTGGGATACGTTACGTTGTGTTATTCGATCAGCTACCTAATTTGTTAGCCAATCTTTACAATAAATACATGTAATTTAATTTAATTCGATGTGTAATTATTGGTAATACTTTAGAATTAATTTATGCTTATGTTATGCTTCATATCTAAGTATTATACAAGTCAAATTTCGTCAAATTTGTCGAATGGTCTTAGCGTGATGGAGTGTCAAACATCCAAACCTCCAAAATTCTTCAAAATGTTTTGCAATTATACAATATATTTGTATTGCAGTAGTGATGCTTTATTTTTACGTGATTAGTTAAAATACAATGTCTTATATTAATTAGCAATATTATAAAATGTCATGTATAATAGTGTCCTTGTAAATTGTATTTAATCAACAATAATGTAGCACATAAATATTAAGTTGAGACGGCGAACAATCGTTATTATAACCTTTACAATTATGCAGATATTATACCTTAGAATATTTGTATTGCGGTAATCAGATATCTCGAAATCACTGTAATGTTAGTAGTGGTCGTACCAGCAGCAATATAAGAAAAAATTGAAACATACGCAGCACTATAATCAATAAAACATTATTTTATAATTACTTCATTACTAAAATAAGAGAAAACACATAATTTAATGTTTAAATAATTCAAAAGTGACTCTCCTTTCGTTATCCAAAACAGTTTAAATCCTAGTTTTGTGAATACTAATCAAGGTACAAAGTAACAGAAAAGTACAGAAAATAAAAATAAATGAAGTTATTATAATTAATAACTAGTTTTGTGCAGTTTTGAATCCTCTCTGTACCCAAAGCGTACAGGGAGAATTGGTTTTAAAATATTGTCAACGATCTGGACGTCATGTGATTTTAACTGTCTTCACGTATTCTATAAAACTATACGAGTATAGTTGATTATGAGAATCATTTATAAAGTCGTGTCTTACAGAAATATTTTTGACACGTTGAGTAGGCTAAATAATGATAATGACTTGAAAAAGGTGTTTCCTAATTGGGTAAAATAGAGAATGGTATCTAATAAAAGTAAAAAAATAGTAAACAAAACGGAAAGCACAATTATAAAACTGAAAAATATGGTCTATAAGTATCAAGTCAATTTATTAGTTACTTAAATTCACGCCAGAGCTCACTTCCGCAGTACAAGAGATAATACAATGCCGTTGAATTATGCATTAATAGGAATCCCAAAACAGAAACCATTGTGATATTAATAAATAAAATGCCCTCAATGTAAAAAATAATATTTGTATTTCTGTTTATCAAGTAAATAGAATAAGTCGATGTGTAAACTAATGGTATCTAGAGGGCACCTGCTAAAGTGAATCACAACCAAAAGTCTATCTTCGTAGACCAAATCTTCGTAGTCTATGTGAATTCAGCATAGATCTTAGAACTTGGCATACAATAAGACTGAATAAATTGATCATAAAACATTATAAAATATTTAATAAAAATATATTGAGAATTGTATGTGTTAATGTGAAAGCTTTATACTACGCAGAGTAATCTTTTAAAATAGATTTGTATGTAATAGTGGTATCTGAAACCACTAAAGGTTCTGTTTAATCTGTACCATTTATGAATGAAAATTGTAATCTAATCCGCCATGATATAGAGGGTGGAGGCCCAGCCAATTAGATTAGAGAAGGTTTTTTATAAAATAATTTCTAAGTCTATTGCTGTTTATTGTACGAAACCAGTTGTAACTGGAAATTGCTACTCTGTGCTGTATATCGTCCTCCAAAATCATGCTATATTGTTGAATGCTACATTAGCAAATGTATTACCTGTTTATGACCACTTACTATTGATTGGAGATTTCAATATTAATATTAGTGATAACAGGGTGTTTAAAAAAAAACCAGTTTTTAAACCTTGTAAACAATTTAAATTTAAGTATTCTGCCTTTAAAACCTACATACCATGTACCATTGGCGGATACATTATTAGTTTTATTAATTGTTAATAATAGAATTAGGCTTAGGAAGTTTGGTTACGTTTCTGTGCCTGGAATTTCCTGTCGTAATTTACTTGGAGCTTAATTTGAAGCTAAACTAATTTGTGACAAGGACAACATAATTATATAAGGTTTTAATAATATTGATATGGATAAAGTAATGGAAGAATATGCTAGTTTAAGCTGGGGTGATATATTTTTCTAGAAATTGTATTAATGTGAGAGTTGAAATATTAAAAATAGACTGGTGGAACTATTTGATATGTATGTAAAAAAAAATTTTCAAAAATAAAAAATATGTTCTTGAATCAATAAAGAAAATATACCAATGATGAGAGAAAGGGATAATGTGTGAGAATATGTATGAATAATATTTAAGAACTAAGAATAGTATGATTCGGGAAGATTACAGGATAATGCATAATAAAATAAAAAAAATAGTGAGAGATGGTAGAAATCAAAATTATGTTAATGTGCTGGATGAGAACCCAAATAAATATGTGAGGACATTTTTAAAAAGTCAGAAAGCCGAAAAAGAACAAAAAATATGTCAGATCCTGTTGTGTCTTTGAATGATTTAAATCGATATTTTTGTGGCTTGACCAGTACAATAAATGTAGATTTAATTGATTACTATAAAATCTTTAGTAACTTAGATAGTATTAATAATAGTTTTAGATTTATGTAATTGGCTCTTGCGTTTTATAAGGTTTTAATGGATGTTTATTCAAATGCTGTAGGTAATGACGGAATTCCAGTTCAGTTCATACGATTAGTTTATAACGGGATAAAACAGGTTTTATGTCATACTTATAATTACTCTGTAAAAACAGTGTTTATCCAAATAAGAGGAAGGAAGCCTTAATTTTACCACTGCAAAAAGTTTCAAGTTCTTTAGAGTGTAAACATTATCGCTCAATAAACATATTGTGTATTATGCGTAAAATGTTACATATAATTGTGTTTCAACAACTGTATAAATTTATAAACGATAAAAATATTCTTTACAAGTATCAGTCTGGTTACAGATCATCCTAAAGAACTCAAAAAGTTCTAATAAGAATCATGGAAAATATTAGATTAGATATGGGTAAAAGGGAGATTACCTTATTATTGTGATGGATTTCACGCGTGCTTTTGACTGCGTCCAGCACCAACTTTTATTGTAAATTCTTATGTCTTAAAATTTTAGTTTGGATACAGTTAATTGGTTTGTCATACTTATATCAAAGGCTACAAAGGGTAAAAACAACGGGAGGAGCTCTCTGCTTTACTGTTTTCATTGTATGTAAACATAATATTAATGAATCTATTCGATTTAGTAGAGTAATGTTATATGGAGACGATATGCAACTGTATATATATTGTAAAATTAATGACATAATAAAATGCAATTGAAAATTGTAATGCTAATTTAACTACGCTTTACAAGTGGTGTTGCAACCATGTTTTAAATATCAATGTTTCAAAATGTAAACCAATGATAATAAGCAATGTAAGATTATTGAAAAGTATAATATTGAGAATATTAGACCATTCTTAGTCCTAAATTTACAGTCTATTGTAAATTTAGTATTAAAGATAAATTATACTTTTTCATGGGTAGAACAAGTAGATTATATTTTTCAAAAAGTGTTTCAGTGTATTTAAAAGAATGTGCTTTAATCCTTTAGTATCTATTAGAAAATTGTTAGTTTCAAATGTAGTTTTACCATATTTTGACTATGTAAACCTAGCATAATATTTTGTGTATGATTTATAAAATTCTAGATACTAAAATATTTGAATATATGTTAGAAAAATACATAAGAATAGCTGATATAAATTTAAGAGAAACCCGTTTTGGTTATACTATGCTTCAATTTCCTATTCATAGAACTATGACTAATAGTACATCATTCCATATACTATCAATTAAGCTAATGAACTTGTTACATATTGATATGAAAATAGCGTTATCTATAGAGTTTTCTGTAAAAACCTGAAAAGAGAAATGTAAAAGAGATATGAGAAATGAAATGAAATGAAATGAAAAATTCTTTATTTTTACAGGCAAAGTTAGGGCCGCATGGCCCTTTCTTACACTTAACCTGTTGCAATGTAATATTTAAAACATTAAATAAATAGTATTTAAGAATAAAACAAAACATAATAAAGATAATAAAATAAAGAAATAATTACATTTACTCAAAGTGGTGAAATTAATGCAATATTTTAACGTGTAATAATTAAAATTTAACACAATAATAAATTAACCATCTCTACTATTCTTAAAACATAATATAAATTTATATTTTTAATATACAAATAAATTAAAGTATTTATTGCTAAATGAACTTTTTCACACACAATCTCACATTCATCCCTCTGCCAGTGTCACGCCCACAGCATCTCAGACCGGAACTGCCCCAGCTAACCGCTCAAGGTACATATCTTTCAGTTTCGCCACAAACCGGGAACTGCTATCGATGGAAGTAATTGTTTGGGGAAGGGCATTCCACAACCTACAAGCCATTACATGGAATGACTTATCAAACACTGCAGTCCTGTGCTGAGGCATTCTCAAAATGTATGAGCCAGAGCGAGTGCTTCTTACACCTACATGAGACACAGATTTAAAATATTCAGAAAAATATCTTGGAAAACCAAATTTCAATATTGAATGAACTAGTTTTAAAATTTTGATGGATCTTTGATCTATTAATTTTAGAATATTTGACTGAATATAGTACGGTGTGATGTGCTGCTCCCGTCTCACATCGTAAACGTAACGTATACAGTAGTTTTTGAGTTCTTTGCAGCTTCTCACTCAGCACTATGGTCATATCATTGATCACGGAGTTACAGTAATTGAAATGTGGAAGTACGAGTGATTTAGTCAAGAGCAGCTTGATATGTTCTGGTAAAAATCGTTGTAAACGTTTCAGTGAGTGAATAGATGCGAAAACCCGTTTACAAATCTCCGCAACAGCGTCAGTCCAAGTCAAAGTCGAGTTTATAGTCAAACCAAGATCCTTCACCTTGTCGTAGTATGGCAGGCTGTTACCATTTACAGTTAACGTTTCAATAGTATTGAAGTTTATTGAGTTTCGTAAACGAGAGTGAGAAATAATGATTGGTTTCGTTTTTGCATGGTTTAGTCTCAGGCCATGATTTTTGGACCACATAACGATATTTGTAATGTCACTATTGATTTTGGTGATACATTCATTAATGGAGTCAATTTTAAAGTGTGAATAGATTTGCAGGTCATCAGCATACATGTGATATGAGCTATGTTTAAGTACAGAATGAATGTCGTTCACGTACAGTACAAATAATAAAGGACCAAGAATCGATCCCTGTGGCACCCCACAAGTAACAATTTCCCAGTCCGAAGTCATGTCATCCACCTTTACACACTGCCGTCTCCCTGACAGATAAGATCTCAGCCAAGTTAATACATGACTAGAAAACCCTATTGGCCTTAGTTTAGCTAGCAATACTTTGTGGTTTACGCTGTCGAAAGCTTTTGAGAAATCGAAAAGAGTGAGAATTGTGCCCTGTCTGTGATCCATAGCAAGCCTAATGTCATCCGTCACTTTTAAAAGTGCAGTTTCTGTACTGTGGTTGGTCCGAAAACCAGATTGATAGTCACTAAATATGTTGTTGTAAGATAGATATTCAGTGAATTGGCAGTGCACAATTCTCTCTAGGCCTTTAGATAATGCAGGAAGAATATTTATCGGCCTATAATCTGAACATAATACTGGTGCTGAAATCTTATTAAGAGGACGGACAAAAGCAGACTTCCATTGTGATGGGAAAATACCACTCCTAAGAGACGTGTTGAAAATAAATGTGACTATTGGAAGGACAGCAAATAGAATATTCTTTATGAGGCGTATTGGGATACCATCGTACCCAACAGCATTACTGCGAATACGGCGTATAGCTTTCAACTCGTCACCTTGTATCACAGGTTTAAAAGTAAACTCAGGATAACCACAACTACGGCGAGGTAGGTTTTGAAGATGTTTTAAGTAGTCCTCCACTTTTTCCTGACTGAAACTTTGACTACAAGATGTAAAAAATTGGTTCAACTCATTCAGAGGTATAAGAACTGGCTGTGAAATACGTTGTTTTCCTATTTCAAGGCTTTTAACCTTATGCCATAAGTCGCTTGACGACTGTTTCCTATTCTCAAAAAGACCTCGAGTATACCTCAGCCTGGAATTACGCAGAAGTTGTTTAACCCTGTTTCGAATTAAACGGTACTGATCCATAAGTATCTGGTCATTAGAGCGCCTCGCTCTTCGATATAAGCTATCGCGATGGGCCATCAGGCTAAGAATATCCTTTCTCATCCATGGCACTGGGTGCCTCTTATTTATTCGTTTTGTCACATAAGGAGCATGTTTATCATAAACAGATAAAATTTGTTTATTAAAACCATCCACCATGTCATCAACAGAGTCAAGATTCTCTAGGTTATGCCATGGGAGCAATAAAATATCGGACATAAATTCAGCCTTATATGAGCAATGTAATCGAACAATTGGATATAGGTTTTATAAAGGTTAATAGCAATATGTATATTTAATATGTTGATTTTAGATGTGTAATAATTTAATTATTTTAATACGAGTTAAATAGAATTTTGAAAAATTATACATTCTATACATAATATTATAATCGTACAGTTATGATATAATTTTTGTTATAGGTATATTATTGATATAAATGTATAATTTGTACATAAGTGTTGATATTTGTGTGTAGTATTGAGTATTACGTGACATTACTAGGACAATTAATATATGTGATTGGAAATATACTTAAAGACAGTTAAACATTACGCTGTACTACATCTAAAGCTGTATTTCTGTATTTGTAAAAGTTTAAAGTCTGTCGTGTGTCGTGGTCTCTCTCTCTCTCTCTCTCTCTCTCTCTCTCTCTCTCTCCAGTTGTAGTACAGCGCCCGTGGTGGAAGCGTATCAGATTTACCATATACACGAGGGTTTTTTATGTTTGCACCAGTTTAAACGGTTGAGTTTCAATCCAACTATCGTAGTTAAAAAATGTTTCATTAAACATAGATTTTTTATTAATCGAATATGCTAATATAGGTTACTGTCATATAAACCGTACTTTAGTGAAAAATTGCAAAGACAACAAAATGCATGTATTAGGTTTATATTGAAACTCAGATTGCACGGAATGTTATTTATTCAGAATCATTAGCATTAAGAAAATTTAATGCATTAGTGAGTGAATCCATAAATAAGCATAAATTAATCCATAATCAAACATGTTATTGTTGGATAAATATAATAACATTTATAATTAAAACTCAAATGTAGATTAACTTATTTTATTTGTTTGATGCCTGCTCCGGTGGAAGAGTGGACCTCTGGTCTAAACAGGGGATAATAAAATAAAGAAAATTTCAAATGTCTTATGCCGGAGCCTAAAGCTGATTTTCATTGTTTTATGTACACAGCAAATAAACATTTTGATGAATTTGGCCCGAAAACTCTATGGTCTAAAATTCGTAAAAACTAATACACTTATAAGTAATATTAAATAAGAAATATTGAGTTCTATGATTATGGAACCATGGTATTTGGCTCAGCCGGTATACTGTCATAACTCCTCCTCTTGTCTACTCGAGGGTTGTAAAAGTTAATAACCTGTATTGGTTGTGTGTCTCTCTACTCACAGCGCATTGTTATAAATTTGAAACTTTTACATGAACCTCTGTGAAGTCTGTTACACATCACATGGTAGAATGTATTCCTACCACGTTACAGTAGTGATTCTTTAATCCATAGAATAGTATCCAACTATTTGAATAGTACGGGACATGACATAACTTGACTAACATAAATAATGTTATGTCGCATTCAGATTATTCTCAGGACATTAACGATGGAAGAGCCTTTAGAAGTAGTGTAAAAATTTTAATATAGAAATTGTAAAACAGTAATTTATATAAAAAAGCTTTGTATCCATAATTGATAAGGAACTAAACTTTTGCATGATACCATAAAGCCTTAGTTCTTGATAGTCTTTTAATATGCTCTTAGGCAATATAACACTGAAAATGTCATTTTGTGAAAATATTAATTTTAATAAATTTTATGTTTGCTCTAATTCTCTGTGAAACGTTTGCTTTGCGTTTTTACTTAAGCCGTTGAGTAAACTGAGTTGGTTAATTGACTTGGAGAGATGAATAATTACTCAGTGAGAACCCGGGCTGAGAGAGTATTCAAGCAGAGAGAGCTGATTGTTTAATTTATTGCAAACACTGCCCGGTCAGCAGAATTGTTAGGTTTATCCCTATGATTTTTATTTGTATGGGGACATTTTATCCTTAAGGACGTCTTTTTACTATCTACATTTATTTACCTTTCATTACTTTAAATAATACCTTCGAGTACTTTTCATACTACCTAACTTTATAATATAATCCAAAACAAGCAGATGTTTGTTATGTATTATATTAAAGCTTATGATTGTTAATATCTCCATTTTTTACATTCAGAGAGAAAAAACATTACATGAAAGAAAAATATGAAAATGTGAGGTTTCTTCCTTCGAATAAATTTCTTTTCAAGAAAGTTATGAAAAGTATAATGATATAAAAAAAGTATAAATAAAGTTAGACACTCATAAACCATTAAATAGAATTTTCACAATAATTTCTAATTTCTGTGATAATAATATTACACTATAAATTAGCATGATATACTACTAAAGAAACCCAGAGTTAATGAAACTAATAAAAACCTTACTTGCCTAAGAAAATTTTGTGAAATTTGTCACTATACAATTATTAACATGACTAGGCTATGACTAATAGACATGTTTCCGGCTGTTTGCGGTAGGGTACAATAATGACAATCATTTTAAATTAATCCATGATAACTAATATTAAAAATAACAACTAAATTATGTCTAAGCGTTACTAGTAACGAAGATTCTATTGAACATTTTAGAAGAAAAAGATGCTTTATAGTTTTTTAGTTATTCTATTATATGCCAAATAAAAAAAGGTTTTATAAAAATTAATAAAATGTACAAGATACGAGCACACATAGAAAGAAATACCTAATAATTTACAGTAATTATTTATTGAATTCAAAACTGAAATAATGCCATAGTTGTTCTAGGTAAAGCTTATTACGTTTTTATTGATTGTAGAAATTAGCATTCTAATATTGTGTTTCACTTTAAAGTAATATGGAATAGAAAATGGTAAAATATATAAGCAAAGGGGTGTGAAGGCTACACATTCGCATAATGATAGCAGTAGTCGTGACAAAGGATAAGGTATTAAGAGAAATAAAAAGTGCAAAATAGCCATTAGAGTAAGTATTAATATTATTTTAATTTCCATGGAAACAGAAAAGTACAAGTATTTCAAAACTTACGATAAATTCAAGAGTGATGTTTATATAATTCGTTGAACTTTTACTACATTAGTTTGTTAAAGCACGTCCAGGAACATATGCGATGACAAAAGTTGACAATGGCAGTGACTTTTCTATAGTTAACGTTCAAATCGTTCAACACGCAGGACTTCTAAAACTCTCCGCCAGGAGCACGATAGCGAAGACTAGGGTTAAGACACGGCTTCTTAGACAAAGCAGTTTATATGCGAGTTTTAACGATTACTATTCACAGAAAAAAGTGAAGCAATTCCAATATAACTATAAACGCATTTAAATTTAACCAGATTCTAATCTTTGAAGGATTTTATAACGAATTTATGTATTTCCTGAAGATTATAAAAGTAAAAATTTAACGGTAGAATGTTTTGTGTTCAATGAAAAAAATTTTTTAACGTGGGTTTTTCTATCTATTCAGTACTATAAGTGTGCAGATTTGAAGAGAATATAATAGTATTTTTTATTCAATTAGTTGCTGAGATGACAACCACAGCACTCATCCATTTTACAAGAGAAAAGTATGATAAAGTACAAGAGATAAAGTTATAGAAACTTCTTTATATATTACACCTACTTATTAAAATTTAAATACTAAAGTTTTGATATAAATAATAAGTTCTTATCTAATAACTTTTTCATAGCAAAATATAATGAACCTTTGGGGAGAATATTGCAGACCATTTTTAAATAATGACAAATAGCATCGTAGTTGTTTGTTTTTGTGATTACTGTGGATCTTTGATTCAATAAATTACTAAGAATAACTGATAGTTTTCCATTAAAGGTAAAGTTTGCTGCCATAAACCCATATAAAAAATTACAATAGTTTAAAAAATCTCATTCCATTTTCACGGTGCAATATATCCTAAATGTATAAAATATAGATGAAATAACATATGTTTTTTTAATAGTTTTTTCAAAATAAATAGTAAACTTATTTATTATGAGCTGAAAATTATAACGTAATTTTTTTTTAAAAGTGAAAAATTAAAGTAAAGTAGTATAATCCTTTATATGAGCTTACAATTAATTGTACGTTGGATTTTCAGTCTGAGTTAGAGACAGCGCGGTTCTAATCCTGTCGTGACCGTTGCACTTTTTATCATTACCATCGACCTTGTACTGTCCCGACTCTCTCCCTTATTCTGTTTGATGTGATCCTCGCACAGGCCAGTGGCCTATGAGGACGGGCAGAATAACGCTTAAAAGGGGATTTGCTTATCCGTTCAAAAAAAGGAAAAAATATATACATACTGAAACGCTCAAGTACGATTTCTATTTAAAGTTTTTATCATTGAGGGCTTTACCCACAAATTGTACAAGTTTCAATCTGCATCTGATTTTAAATTTACTGTACTTCAACATTATCACACGTGCGTTGACAAACCTTAACATATTACAATATAGGTTATTCTGTCATACCCACGCATATATGAGTTGCTGTAACACCAGATTATATGATACTGTGTAATCCCATGCACATGGCCATGTGAACGCATACATGTAAATGTTATACCTACAATTTCTGCCAGATACTGTATTTACAGATGTTTAAAATGTTAAATTTTACAGATTGTTGTAATGCTTTCATACTAGTAATTTCCAGGATTAACGAGACGACTGTTGAAATAGCACAGATGTTTATTGGCTTATACAAAAATTTCTAAGATAAAGTTATCCACTAGTTTTTTATGGAAACCACCTTTGCAAACATTATTATGTCATCATTTTTTACTCAGTTTGATCAAAAATGTATCTACTAGGCGATTTTCTATTTTCATTCATTGCTTACCCAAAGATTATTGTGTAAAGTTTCGCTAATTATCATCCAAATTTTATGCAGGGATATGCACTATAATAGAACCTGATATTGCCTTCATGGGAATTAACCTGCCTAGTATGTGTTTCGCATTGATTTCAATCCTCTCTGCACCCAATTTGTGCAGGGAGAATCTCTTTACTATTTCATGAAAAGCTTTAGCATCCATAGTCCCAAGTCCAAGTCCAAGTCGCTGTGACTGTGGGGGGGGGGGTGAATCCCCCACATCTTTCAAGGCCTCTGCCAGTTAGGCTTTTGCCTTGTGTCTCGAGGGTCAAAGCCCTAGTAGCTTTCGCTACTTGTCAGTGGGGTGAAATGTCGTGGTGCAGTCGAAGTTGTAGTCGATGTCATCAGTCATCCATGGGAAGAAGCAGTTGGGGGACCTCCTGGGCGCGAAGCTCACGAATGTGATCCCACGATGAGGACTCTGCAGCTTCCTCAAGGCTCGATGTCAGGCCTTCTACGAAGCACCTGATGGTAGGGACGTTGGACGAAGCCCTGACTACAGTGTTCCTCACGAACCAGGGCGACCCAGTGGCCCGCCGGAGACACACGCTCTAGACAGCCAGCAACTGCCTCCTTGCTGTCTTGCAGGTGAGGTGGTACCATGATGGGGCCGCATATGTGAGCACTCGTCGTATCAGAGCCGTGTAGAGCAGGAACTTCGTCCTGGTCGGTAGCTTCGTCGAGTTGAGCAGGGGGCCGATGCTACCGAAGCCCTTCCTCGCTTGGCCACAGATCCTCTTGACGTTGGGTGTGAAGGTCAGCTTGGAGTCCAGAATTACCCCCAGGTACTTGCCTGATGTCTTCCACGGTATGTCGTCGCCATTGAGTGACAGGTGACGGCCGTCCGCTTGTCTCCTTGTCTTCGTGAAGTTTATGGCTTCACATTTGTCAACGTTGACCTTGATCCTCCACTTGGTCAACCAGAGCTCCAGTAGGTGCAGCTGCCGCTGGATGTAAAACCCAGCCATCCTCAGGTTGGCAGAAGTGGCCATGAGAAGCGCATCGTCCGCGTACAGGGAGAGCTGCACTCTCGGAGCGACCGGAAAGTCGTTTGTGTACCACAGGTACAGGATCGGGCCGAGGACTCATCCCTGTGGCACACCAGATGTCACTGGGCGGGTCGTGGAGGTGGATCGGGCAACGCTGACGGAGAAGGTTCAGAGGTGGAGATAGCTGCGGAGCAGCCGGAAAATCCTGCCAGGCAATGGAGACGATGACAGCTTGAAGAGCAGTCCCTCGTGCCACACCTTGTCGAAGGGTCTGCTCACGTCTATCAGGACTGAAGTGGAGTGGTGCTTCCTTCCCACAGCTCCGGTGATGTTGTTCAGGACTCTGCGAAGCTGAAGGGTGGTGGAGTGGCCGGTGCGGAAGCCAAATTGTTCTCTCCTGATAGACGTGAAGAACTCCTCAGGGAATCTCACCAAGACGATCTTCTCCAGAATCTTGGAGAGCACAGGCAGGAGGGAGATCGGCCTGTTGTTCTCCGAGAAGAGAGGGTCCTTGCCGGGCTTGGGTATCATGATCACCTTGGCATCCTTCCAGGTGGTCGGGAAAAGAGCCAGGCGTAGGCATGAGATGAAGATGCAGGTAATCGTGACGATCACCCAAGCCGGCAGGTTCTTCAATGCTGGAGTTCCTAAGGAGTCCGGGCCAGGGGCTTTCTTCGGGCGAAGGCAACGAATGTGGTCTTGCACTTCAAGTGTAGTCACAGTGGGCAGTAGGTCGTCTTCGTCCGGTTGGTATTCCTCCAGGAAGTTTTCAATTATTTATTTCGCACGTGTCCTCGTCGTAGACATCCGCGTGTGGGGCGAATTGGTCTTCCATGGTGTCGGCGAAGGCCTCTGCTCTATCTCCAGGGGAGTAGACAATACCACGCTGTCCATGAAGTGGTCGGTTGGTCTTCTTCTCCCCTCAAAGTGCCCTGGAGATTTTCCAGATGCCGCCGACACCACCGTCAGCTTGATATTTCTACAAAGTCATCCCACGCAACCGCTCTGTGTTCAGCCAGGAGACGAGAGCACTTCCTGGTCTGGCGGTTGAAGGTCTGTTTGGCGTGGGGACATCGGGACTGCTGATACTCCCTTCGCAGTCTGCGACGAAGGCGAATCTCCTATCTCAACTCCTCGGGTAGAGGTGGAGTGATGTCAGTCCTGAAGAGAGGAGATGACGAGGCCGTCATAGCTTCTTGGAGAATGGAAGTCAAGTCGTGTACTTGTCGGACTAGCTGGTACGGTGACTCGGCAGGAGTTATTGGTGGCCGATGTCTGTCAGCGAGGTGGTTTGCAAAGTGGTGTCAGTTGATCTTGGTGGGACGAGTAGGAGGATATGATGGCACTCACTCCGTCGTCCGAGAGGTCAAAGACAACTGGCACGTGGTCTGACGATAGATCACACACTGCACACACCTCAATGTGTCCGTCCAGCGAGCCAGCTAGACCGATGTCCAGTATGTCCGGGAGGTGCCGTCTATTGTGATTTTAGTGCGTGGGCTCCTCAGGTGTCAGTAGTTGTATGTGGAGTCGGTTGTCCAGGAGACGGTTGAGACTTCTGCTGTTGGGGTTGGTGTTCCGGCATCGTCAGTCCAGATGCTTTGCATTGAGGTCCCCAGCAACAAGTGCAGGGGAACCAGGACGCAGCAGGGCATCAAGGCAGCGAGTTTGCAGAGTGTTTCTAGGTCGATTGTAGACGGAGGCAATCTCCAGTTCGGCTCTGCTGTAGTGGATGGCAATCCAGGTGATCTCAGCTCCTGGGGCAGAGACTGCTGCCAGGAGACGATGGGTCACTCGTCGATGCACCATGATCGCCGAGCCTCCGCCGGGCAGGAGTGTCCTCGATTGTTGGGTTCTCTAGTTGATGAGAGGCAAGGGGGTTGACGTGTTTTGGAGGTTGAGGTCTTCGGAGTTGAACGAGAACGAGCCCCCCGTTTTTCCGGCTTCCGAGCTGGGCGATGACGGCGACGCCTTACCATCTCGAAGTCGTCTTCCTCCAGGTTTTCAGTGGAGGGCTCTGCGGTGTCATCTACGGTGGCAGGAGGGGCAGGAGCAGGAGCTTCCCGAGGCTTAGGAGGCTCAATCCTGGAAGGTACAGGCCTCTGAACCATCCTGGCAACGGCAGCATACGAGAATGCTTGTCGTTTTTGAAGGTGACACACTCACGGTAGTTGGCAGAGTGGGCCTCTCCACAATTGCAGCATCTGGCAGGGGTTGAAGCTTCCTTCGGGCAGAGGCTGGACGGATGATTATCACCGCATCGTACGCAGCGGAGCTCACGGTGGCAGTGGCTGGAGCCATGCCCAAACCCCTGGCATCGGTGGCACTGGACTGGTCCACTAGGCCTTGTGTACTTCCTGTGCTCCAGCCTGCAGAAGAACAGAGTCTGGGCGGTGTAGACATCAGTATGAGGCCGGAGCCCATCGCCTCAACGAAGCGTGATGAGCCACAGGCTGGTCGGTTGTCCACGTCTTGTCTTCAGGAGCTTGGCCTCCACGATGCCATAGCCATCTCCTTGGAAAGCCTCGACGACGTCTTCCGGCGATAGGGTGGCTGGGAGAAATTTTATCACCAACTTTAGGTGGCGCTCAGTGGTCATGGTGAAAATTTGGAACTTCAGCCCCTGTTCCTGTAAGTACCTTTGTAGTTGCCGAAAGTGGGCCACGGTGCTCGTCTTCAGCCGTAGCGTCCGAGCGGTGCAGATTGCCTCCAGGTCGCCCCCAACCAGCTGTTTGATGGTAACAGCATGGCTGGCCCATCTTTTGGGGATGTCCAGGATGATGGGAGGAATGCGTGGCCCTCGCTCGACGTCCATGTCTTCGCCTGCGTTGGTGTCCGTCCGTCGGCTCTTTGGCGGAAGAGTCGGAGTTGGAGCCGATTGTCGTTTCCGCAGACCCGCGGCGCGACGGCCTGAAGTTCCAGAGTTGGCCTCAGAAGTAGCTGGATCCAACAGCTGGGCAACTAAAGCAGAAGTCCCCGGTGGTGTCAGGTGCCCTTTGGAAAGTCATTTTTGGGATTCCGACTGGCGTGGGTTCCCCTGGCACATGGTCGCCGCACCCTGGCAGCTCTCGGGGGTAATCCCGACTTCACCCGGGCCCTGTTCTCCTGTCCCGAGTGGCACGGCGTTGCTGGGCCGAGATGTAGCCGGCAGGCCATGGATGGTCTCCAATGGGCTATCAGAGGTCTCCATAAGGCCGTGGGAGGTGTCTGGTGCAGCAGGAGCCGCAATCCGGGCCTCTTTTTCAGAAGAATCAACCCTAAAAGTCGAGGTTGATGCTTGACCGGTCAGTAGTCCTTTATTCATGTAAACTTTATGTGGGCTCTTGTTTTTCTTGACTTTGAATCTTCTTTGATCTTCTGAGTCTGAACTCTCTGAACATTCTGAGGGTGAATAGTTCTTGTTTTCGTCTATGTCATCACTATTATCAATCACAGCTTTGAAAATATTAAATCTATTACTATTTTGCTGATCCATTGTTTTATGACCAAGCTATATAATATCCGTTCATACTTATCTTATAAAATGTGTAAAGATTACTTGAAGAATTATTTACTTAATTATGTCTTAGAGATATCACTCAGGCATTTAATAACAGTGCAATATTGAACATGATTTGAAATAAGCGACTGCTAGTTGACTTAGGAATAAAATTCATATCTTAATAACATTTAATTGTTTACACTCAATAAAATTATAACTATATTATACAGATATGAGAATAAATTTGTTCTGTAATTGTTGATTTAACCAATTAGTTTCTGAAAACCATCACCAGAGCTCTGAATTTAACCTTCACAGACATTCAGAATTAAATTTATATTTCTCTTTTACCTGTCTTAGAAAATTTTTTTTTTTCATTTTGTGACACATCTTGTACTTATTAAACATTTAGTTTCGGAAACAGTACAGTTTTAATAAAATTATTTATCTTTAAAAAAATCCTTTCATATAATAAATATAAAACGTAACTAAGAGTAACTTTGTTTCTATTAGTTAAGAATGTAAAAGATAATAATTATTTTAATTAAAAATATTAATCGGAACTGAACTACCCTATAAGTTATTAATTATGTTAAGAATTACTTAATGTCACGTCATTACTACGTACAATGCTGCTAAATTACTTAACAAACAGCATGTATTACCAAGTCTCTCATAAAGATGTTGACGCTAAACTTCTAGTCGAAAAGGTAAGAGCCTCTTTGGGCGTAACACGTTGCAGAAACAAAATAAAATCGCTACCAACGATTCATGGAAACATAGCAATATGTAAAAGTCAATTGGGAGATATATATTTTAAGTTAAGAACTTTATTAATTATACAAGAGGTGGAAATTGTTTTCTTTTTAGTTTTAAAAGCTTAACCGCGTTAAGATTAACAATGTTTTATGTGTCGCTATATTTTTCTCCATTTACGAAAATAATAAATAACAAATTTGATTATTTTTGTAAATGTAATTTTATTTTACAGAACTTGCTTGGGATAATTGGATATTACTGAGAATATGGATTTAAAAATATTTCATAATTTAAAGGTGACTTCACTTTTAAAGAAACTCAACCCGGTTTGTGTACATTTTATTGTATAATATTACAACTCGCCTCAGGCCTCATAGCGGGATTTGGTGATTGGTTCAATTAGGAAATGATGTTTTCAAATTTTGTGTTAATTTTTTTCCTTTTGGTTAAATTCAGAAATGAAGTTTCCAAATGTCATGTTCACAGTTGTATCCATTCTCGAGAATCATGTGGGTCCTAACTGTTCTCTAACGCTCAGCCTAATTATATGTGTTGTATAAAAATAATCAATATATTTTGTAAAAACATTAAGTGATGTTAGCAAAAGTAATATACAAGAAGAATTTTGGAATAACTAAATACCGAGGTTACGTTTGCCAGGGAATGAAAAGTAAACCGTAGTTACTAATAACTTTTCAAAAATAAAACTGTTGTTTGCCCGTTAGTTTGTCAACGATTTAAAACGCAAGCATGGCTTATAAAGTCGCCATGGAGAGGCCGGAAAACACAGAGACCAAATATTTACATATTTACAGAAAACATAGTTACATTGACGACTACTTTTGTTTGGGCAGGCCCCCCTTGCCTACTGACAGTGTCAGTCATGACCGGGAATTTTATTTAAGCAGGGCCCTTAGCCTACTGCCATAGTAACTATCGACGGGGAGTTTTGTTCTAGCAGGACCCCTAGTCTACTGCTACAGTCAATCTCGACGGGGAGTTTTTTTTCTAGCAGGTCCCCTAGCCTACTACCCGTGTCAATCGGGTTTACTGAAGAAGTTTGCCGTACACGATGTTCCTCGCGTAAACGACGTCATCGGATAACATATAAGGATGGACAAGGACCACGATGTCTTCTGGGCGTCGAACTCCACTGTGCAGGGCGTACAGCTGGCCGTGGGTAAAACAGTCAGTGCGAAGGCCGACTCCGACAAGATCGATTGTCTGATCTTGGCTCTTGTGACCGGTCATCGAGCATGCCAGATCATTGAACTGACGTCACCGTACAAGTAACGGTGAAATTTAACGGAGAATACTCCAATCTTTTGATCCGTTTTAGATTTAACTTTAAAGACAATGCCCTCAAGTTGGAGAGTTAAAATAAACCCATTGCCATACAACCTGTAACTATTGCCTGCTATTGCTTTATTATTTTTGTATTAGTTTTTTTATAAACATGTTAAAAATTTACTGATTTATACTAACTTTCTTAAGTATGTTTATTTAGACAGCTTAACAATAAGTTATACTCCTAAGATCTTATTTTTCCAAGAAACTGGTTTTTAGTTTCTCTGAAGTTTCCACTGATTCATGTACGATGGAGAATAAAAAAGAACTCCTGCTAAGTACAGTATTTATTCTGTACCTTCTTAAAACTATCAGGTATCTATACTTTAGTAATCTTCATGTAAAAATTTACTTACATCTGTAAATGTAGATTAAAACATAAAAAATCTACTTTCTATCTTTTTAACTCTTAATCCAGCTACTCAAAAAACACTTAATGATCTACATTAATCCTACTTAATTGATCTTATATGTGAATTTGGATTATATAAGAATGAAATATTATAAGCAAAAATAAACTTTTAATGTAACTATACGAATATCAACTTTCTGTTATATAGTAAAAAGGGATTCTGTTCCTCTGCTTTAGATATATAAATTCATTTGGCAGTCAGGTAATAAAAGAATCTCATAATGATAGTTAAATGTTTACAATGCTGCTAACTCACGTAATAAATGGCAGATAATACAAAGTTCCTTAATGAAGATTTTAAGCAAAATTTCAAGATGAAACGTTGACTTCTTGGAAATGAAGCAATACCAGCCTCAAAAATAAATTTTAAACATACAGTTTAGAGCCTATAAATAATTATAATTTATTGGACATGAATATCTCAAAGTAGAGACGGTTACACGATAAAGTTTTACATTTTATAAGCATTTTATTTAAAATTTTCAACACCGTCAGCGATTTATTACACTTAATTTTTGTCATATCTACTTTAGCACACTGCGTTTGCGATACTATTCATTCATGACTGTAGAATTATTTCACAAGTCTGTGTATGAATGTGTTTTCAGCCAACGGTTTGTCTAAATACACACAAAAATGGTTAAACAGATAGGTTTAACTGAAATAATCTAAGCTAATACTGTAATTTGATATTTATGTTCTTAGTTAGAGAACATTCCATAAAACATGATAAGTAAATAAACTTCTTTGTAGTTAAATGAGTAACTTCACTTAAATACAAAATCACATAGAAGATGGAAAAGAATTAATTTTAATGAATTTGTGATACATTATTACTGTGTAATTGGTTACCAACCATCATAGGATCAAGATTTTTATTTAGGAATACAAAGATAATACTTAGTAATTTTGTATTTTATATGGCTAAGTAAATGGTTCCGCTTGATAGTTTTGAGAAATCCTGAATACACTAATTATGAGTTTTTTAATTAGAAGGCAATGTTTTTGAGCAATATTATAAATACACCAAGTTTCTTTTTAACTTATAGGATTTGGGTTATTGTAGATTTTTATACTTACAAATTATGCATATTGTTGAACTAGTGTGGTGACCTTTGTATTACAATAATATATTATTATTTTAAGTATTCCTGACCTATCGTGTAACAATTATTATTCTAAATTATTGAGCAATATGTATTCTTCTTTATAGAAAAATTAAATATATAACACAAAGTAAAATGTATTTTTATATTTATTTCCACTCAAGTTCATTATATCAAGATCATTAATATTTTTTCAATTTTGTACTACTAATTTTATAAATACTCTGTGCATATTTTGTAATAGAATTATTTATAAATAATAAATTTAATAAGCAATAGAGTGGACAGTGTTTTCTTCCAAAACAATAGATTTAAATATTAGATGAAATCGAGTACCCCAGGCCTCGGATTTGTTCTCTTTGAAATATTTGATATTCGTTTTAAAACATTTCCACCCCGGCAATTTTTATTCCAATCCGGTAATGAGAGCTTTTCCAACAACATTTAAACATTTTTTATGTGTGTTTCCAATCTCTTGTATGTGCTTAATAATTCGGTATGTTTTTACGTCCTTAACTATTTCGGAATAGTTGAGTCCTTGTTGTTTATTTTACAACACGTATGGAACACATTGGAATATGCCTTTATAATCGTGTTAAATAAAATGGATGGGTTAATATTATTACAACGTAATAGGTATTGATTAGCAACTATCATCCCATACAAAATTTTTCGTTCAGTCTTATAATAGTATAGTATTTAAAGTACATATTATGCGTGTTAACCTTTCATGAACATCTGCAAGTACACTGTATAGAAAACTTCTTGAATTAGATAAGTTGTAAGACCTACATAGGTTTTTTAGATGTTTAGTATAGTATAGTAGATATAAATATATTAAAAGTTCATATCAAAGGTGTCTCTGGGTTACTTTTCGAAAGTAGCGTGTTATAAATAATTTTACTGTCATAACTTATGCTATGCACTGTAAATTTGCCATTACCAAAAAGTGGCCGATTTCCTCTTAAGTCATTACGCCTATTCCGACTGGTCACTAAGCCTAGGAGTAGAACCAATAAATACAAGGTCGATGATACTTACAAGAAGTGCGGTCACACACATATTCTGAACGTGTGGTATCTCTAGCTTAGTTCCAAAGTCTAAAATCTTACACCGTGCAAGCGATCAGCTCTATCAGTGCTCGTTATTTTTTTAAACTTTTTGATACATAGTAATAAAGCTTAATGCAACATTTTTAAGGAACTTCGTTTTCAAGATTTAGACAAAAAGAGGGATCGTTGCACGGACAGTGAAATGGATATACATACAGGCAGAGAGACATACAGACAGAAACTGAAATTAACTGACGAAGAAAATCTTGAAAATAATGTATTGTTTGTATCCTTTGTACAAAAATACTCCAAACTATGAGCTAGTGATTGAAATCTGAAATAGGAAAATCCTATTGTAATATCATGCAAGCACGTTGTATTCAATAGGTATGAACAGTAAATGGTTCATTGCATTTAATATAACTATAGAATACTGACAGAATTTACACATAATTTTGTATTTATAGTCATGAATTAGATACATGAGAGGAAGAGGACTTAACTCTTCTAACTTCACAGGTAAGAGGTAAATCACACATTCATTCATTTAAAATGAGAGCTACTAATTTGTAATTGGTAAAGATTTTTGGAAATATCACAGATTTTTTAATTATATTTTAGTCATGCATCCGATAATGAAGTGTGGCTGAATATTAAAAATTAGAATCATCTCAAAGCTTTTACTTAACAGAAGCGGTTCCCAATAAATCGATACAGTTCCCAATACATTTGGTGAAATACTTTTACGACCAGTGCGGACCTAGTCAAAGTCATCTTGAAGCCCAAAATCGAGTATATAAACAGTCCTTATTTAAAAACTCTCTATTATGTTTAAAGTAAAACTAATCAATACCTTGTTTTAAATATTGTTTACCTTATTAGATTCAACAAATAAACATGTAAATTCCGTAACTTGCCTAATATTTATAATATAATAATTAGCCAAAGTACAGGAGGGTAATCAATTTCGAACCTGCAATAATTATGGAAAGTTACTTAACCCTAGATTCGTAACCATCTGATTTGCCTGCAGTTATTCACAACCATTAGTCTACGAGACTACTCCGGGAAAAAATTCAAAATATGTAGTGTAATAATTAATTTTATTCCTACAACTGTTTTTTTATGTCACTAAAGAACTTATTAAAAGTATTTAAAACAAAACTATTATAAAAAGTAAGTAATATTAGGCTTTTTCTCGCCAATGTAAAATATATGTCTTGTTTAAGTAATATTTATGAGTTTTGTTCGTATAATAAAATAAAAAGTACTTATGAAAATAAAAACACCTTAATAACTATGTAAACTTAATAAGTAGTTGATAACGACTGGGTTTTACATATTTTATCTACTTTATAACATGAAGTAAATGTATAGTGTTTTAGCGTTTATTAAAAGACAAAAACAGAACTAAAGTGACAAGTCATATTTAGTTACTGATCATGAATGTGCTTAAAATTAAATAAGTGGTAATAAGTAATAAAAGTAAAAAGATAAGTAATAAGTAAATTTAAATAACATAACATTGTTTTCATGTTGTAACACCAGACAATGTTCGAAAACTGTAGGTATCACTACTCGTAACCACTCGTCCCTGAGACTACGAATGAAAATTAAACTGACATAACCTCAAAACTATCAATGATCTCAGGTCAATCACATGAGAGCAACTGAAAGGAAGTAGGGGTGGAGGAATGGGAAGGGGTATCAGGCTCTCCACTCCACCTAAATATACCCAACCTCACTTTCCTGAAAAATCGCGTCGTCCGGCAGACGAATGGTTACGAATCGAGGGTTAAACTAGTGTGACGACCCTACTAGTGTTTAGGACAGAAGTTTGAACATTGCAGACCAGTTATGAAAATAGTTTTAGTCTAAATTTAGTCCTTGACATGCAGGTGTTATTAATTACATACAGATCAAGGCAAAATGTTTCAAAATGAAATTTAATATTGTTTAATCATCAACCTCTAACCTTTTGGGGAGAGGATCGTTAAGGAAAGTTAAATTATCGATAAAATACATGTTTTTTACTTAAGAAACTTTGCAATTGTAATTTACATGCACTGTAATGTAGACTACTTGAATTAGATACATCAAAGCGAAAACTTGGAACAAATCTACGCAGGTGTTTTTAGTTTGTAGATATACTAATTAGCAATAACAAGAAATATGCAATAGTGTCACTGGATATTGTAGCCAAACAATAATAATTTATCATACACACAATATTTTAAGAAAAGTAACAAAATTTGTTTGTCTCTATAGTATGTATGGGTCAGATAACAAGAATCGGTTTAATGTTAGTGCACAAGCACGTGAAGGTGAAAACCAAAATGAATAGAAACAGGTGAAACACACCTCAGTATTCATATAAATATTTTTTGTTTCAATGTCCATAGAAACAACACGTGATAGGTATTTTAATATTTTTTGATAAATTGAAAAGTGTTGTTTACAAAAAGTCGCTAAACTCACACCACGTTTATTTGGAGTAGCACGAACAGAAACAAGTAAGTTATCCAAAAGATCGATAATGACCAGGCCTCTTTTCATAGTTCAATTTAACGATCAATGTCGTTCTACACGCAGGACATGGGAACTTTACGCCAGGAGTACTATGGCGAAGATCAAGATCAACATAAGGAATTTTAGGCGAGTTACTTTTATTTTTTTACAATTCAAAGTTTTTTTATTTATTCTTCTTACTCAAATTAGTTTAAATCCTAGTTTTCGGTATTAATAATAACAGAAAAGAATTAGTGAAAAAAATTCTATTCAGTTATTACGCGTTTAGAATTAACAGGATTCACAGGATATCATCTTGATCAACAAATAACTTTCGTTTATTTTGTGTGCAAAAAAGAGCATGAGATTTATGGTTTTAAGTCCTTTCAATACTCTAAGTGTACAGAAAGAATTAGTTTCCATTCATTTTCCATATTATGTCCAAATGATATAAATAAATATACAAATTTAATAAATATCTCATAAAAAGTGTAAAGATTACTTGCAGAATTATTTACTTAAATATGTCTCAAAGATATCACTCAGGCATTATATAGTAGTGCAATATTAAACATAATCTGAAATTAGTAAATTCAGTTGAATTATAAAGAAATATATAATAAATACATTTAATCTCTTTACACTACTTTTTCAAATAATTGATTGTTAACAGTATTTGCTTCCTTTAAGGTATAATATAGTTGTAATTTAAATGTGCAGTCTACATTAAAACAGTTTATATTTAGTCACAACGCATTTACAATTAAAAGGGTTTTTACACTGAGGGAGATTATCTTGACCAAAAAATAACTTTGTTTATTTTGCGAGCTAAAAAAGAACTTCAGATTTATGTTTTTAAATCCTTTCAGTACTCTTAGGGTACAGAAAGAATCAGTTTAAAATAATAATCTACTCATGGTTCAAGCTATATAATATCTGTTTATACATGTCTGATAAATAGTGTAAAGATTACTTGGAGAATTATTTACTAAAATATGTCTTCGAGATATCACTCAGGCATTTAATAGCAGTGCAATATTGACCATAATTTTAAATAAGCGAATGATAGTTGACTTAGGAATAAAATTCATATCTTAATAACATATAATTGTTTACACTCAATAAAATAATAACTATATTATTCATATTGGAGGAAAAAATATGGTCTCTAATTGTTGATGCAACTAATTAGTTACTAAAAACCATCACCAGAGCTCTGAAGTTAACTTCCACTGACATTCAGAACTAAATTTAATTTCTCCTTTTTCTTTCTTGTCGTAGTACAAACAATTTTTTTTTAAATTTGTAACATATTCTGTAGTTATGAAATCTTTTGTTTCGGAATCTAAAATACATTTTTAATAAAATGATCTTTAAAAAATTCCTTTTATAAATTGAAACGTAACTGAGAGTACCCTTGTTTCTATTAGTTAAGAATAAATCAGATAATAACTAGTTTATTTAAAAATCGTAATCGGAATTTTACTACTCGATGAGTTATTAATTATGTTAAGAATCAAGTAATTATTACGTCTGATTATTACGAGCAATGCTGCTTAATTACGTAGTAACGGTATTTATTACGAAGTCCCTCATAGAAAGGTTGACGCTAAACTTCTAGTCAAAACGTTAAAAGCCTCTTTGGGCATAAAAATTTGCAGAAACCAAATGAAATCGCTACTAATGTCTTCATTTAAACGCAGCAATATTTTAAAGTTAATTGGAACATTTATATTTTAAATTAAGAACTTTTAACTAATTATAAAAGAGGTGGACATTGTTTTTTTTTTAGTTTTTAAAAGCTTAACTATGTTAATATCAACAATTTTGTTTTTTTCGATATCTACTCCATCATTAACGACAATAATAAATAATAAATTTGATTATTTTTGTAAACGTATCATTATGTTTCAAAACTTGATTGGGATATTTTTGTATTGCTGAGAATATGGGATTAAAAAGTTTATTTCATAATTTAAAGGTAACTTCACTTAAAAAACCTCAACTCCTGCTTGTGTACATTGGATTTTATAATATTACAACACGCCCTAAGCCTCATACTTGCTCGCTTTCAAATTCTAGGATAGATGGATTTGGTGATTGATTAATTCGGAAATAAGGTTTCCAAATGTTATGCTTACAGTTGTATCCGCTCTTGAGAATTGTGCGTGAAGTAATTGTTGTCTAATCCTCATACTAATAACATATTATGTTGTATAAAAATAATTGATATATTTCGTAGAAAAATTACGTGGTTTGTTAGTAAAACTAGTACACAAGATTTTATTGATAACTAAAGTCCGAGGTTAGGTTTTCCAGGAAGTGAAAAGTAACTTTGCCAATGATTTACAACGCAAGCATGACATGTAAAGGCTCGCCACGTTGAGACCGGCAAACACAGAGACCATAATATAATACTTATTTCCATCGACGGGGAGTTTTGTTCGGGCAGGCTCCTTAATTTACTGCTAGAGTCAATCTCCAAGGAGGGATTTTGTTTGGCAGGTCCCTTAGCCTACTGCCAGTGTCAGTCTCGACGGGAAGTTTTGTTCGGGCAGGCTCCTTAGTTTACTACTAGAGTCAATCTCCAAGTAGGGCTTTTGTTTGGCAGGTCCCTTAGACTACTGCCAGTGTCAGTCGTTTTTGTTCGGGCAGGCTCCTTAGCTTACTGCAAGAGTCAATCTCCAAGGAGGGATTTTGTTTAGGCAGGTCCCCTAACCTACTGCCAGTGTCAATCTTGTTTACTGTCATGTGTAAACGATGTTCCTAGCGTAGGTGACTTCAACGGATACCCTATGACGGCAAGGGCCACGATGGTTTCTGGGCGTCGAACTCTACTGAGCAGGACGTACAGCTGTCCGTGGGTAAAACAGTCAGGGCGAAGGTCGACTCCGACCAGATCGATTGTTTGACCTTGGCTGTTACGACCGGATATTTACAGGAGAATACTCCAACATTTTGGTCCGTCTTAGATTTATCTTTAAAGACAGTGCCCTCAAATCGGAGAGATAAACTCGTTGCTGTACAACCTAAAATTACTGTCGGCCATGGTTGTATTATTTTTGTAATAGTTTTTTTATAAACATGTTTAAAATTTACTAATTTGTAGCATTTTATATCAGATTCAAGACAAGATATTAATATTCTACTAAATAATTTGTCATTCGCTTTAATTAATTTTTAAATGGCTCACACGATTCTTATATATTAAAAGGTACAGCTTTTTATAAATTCACTATGCTGTGGTCTACAAAAGAAATAATTAAGAATAACATAGTTTGAAAACGTTTTAAATGCTGTTTATGTAAAAAATTTTAAGACAATATTGGTTTTTACGTACTCAAGTCTTATTAGATTAGATCAGAAATTACGATCATTTTATTATATGAGTCCACTCAGGATGATATTCACTAACTGGTTAGTTCCAATATTGAGTTTTTCACCGATTTCAGGCAATCCTGAAACGAGTAGGCCTACGTCATTCCTGTGAGGACTTTGTTTAGTAGCCCATGCGCTAAAACACAATATTCCAACGTTTTCCCGCTTTACTCTCTTTATTGTATCAACAACTATTTATATTGGAATCGTCATTAACCAAATATTATAATAGTTTTATTCGACTCCATACATTGTTCTGTTTAAGAATTTGTAAAACAAACAGCCGTATGATAAACAGTTAAATAATACAACCAATTTCGAATCATATATAACTTGCAGGTAAATGATTCAGTTCCAAATAACTCTTATTCCCTTGAACATGAAATACATTATTACCTAGATTGCCACCTACCTTTTTATCAGGTGTCACATCAATCCGTTCAGTTAATTACTTCATCCAATGGATAGCACCAATATTATTATGGTATGAAGGATCATTACACAAACCTTTATATGATATTTTGGAAATAAAGAAACTAGTACATTTTCTTGTAAAACTATGGTTTTCAAGTAAGCCCCTGAAAAAATATGGATTATTAATATATTCAACTAAAATTCTTTTTCCACTTCAAATCATCACCGTATATGTTGCCAATATGCTAATGTTAATCATCATACAGGGTGCTGATACTAATACAATACTAAACGTAATACCCCGCCTAGATCCAAATATAAAAAAGCAACATAAAAAATATATAAAGACCGTAAAGCTCTATAAAAGTACCTTCATGTAACTCTTTTTATGTTTAATGGAATGTGATTAATACCCGTGGGTCCAAATATTGAAAAGAATGGCGAAAATTAGGCTTATTTAGCTTGGTTAGTCTAAAATTATTTCAATTTACATAAATGTTTTAGTAAAAAATCTTAGGAATTTTTACACAAAAAGATGTTAAAGTAGGTTTAATATATATATATTACTTTGTAGAGGGGAAAGGAACTTTCCCTTTTTAAAATTGTTTACATGTTACGTCAAAAGATTTTTTATGTGGTTCTTAATTTATCTTCATATACTTATATGTACCGCCCCAATATGTTACACGGTATTGCAATCGAGAGTGTATCAAGGCAAAATAGAGGAACGTAATAGAACAATATTACTAAAATATATGAAAAAGTCAAAAGTCATATGAAATAGAAGATCTTAATTTTGTACTCCTACCATTATTATGTTTTTCAAAATTCCTTTTTTTAATAACCCTCAGATATTAAACAAATATATGCTATAAAAAGTTCTGATTGACATGTAAAATATATGAATCAATATTATTAATGTAAAGAATAATTGTAACGGCAGATTTCTGTTACACTAAAGTTATATTGAGCCTCTGCCCAAATCACTAAGACCACACTCTGTAAAACTGTTAAGAAGCTATTGGAATGGCATGCTTTTGTAAACATCCTTATTCTCTGTGGGTATTTTATCCTGTAGCATCTTCCCATAACTAGAATCTGTAGCCTCTCGGGAACACTAACCTCTACCTCTCCAGTCTATGGCATCAACATAACTTTCGAATATTCAATTTGATCTATAGAATATCCCAGCCTCTGGAATCATCTGACTTAAGAAAAACTCAGCTTCTATTATAGGTATTGTCATTGTTAAGAAACTCCCAAAATAAAAAGCTCCCAAAACATGAGAGGCGTGAACTGGGACAGGTTAAGACCTACGAAAATTGTAACCTATCGAAAGTCCTAGTATATAAGAAATCATAAAAATGTATATTTATAATAGTAACCATTATCCAATAAAAATTTTCACATTGGGAGCCTTTAGTAGTTGATGCTCTGTCCTCCACAATCTGAGAGATAAGAATGTTCTCGATCTTTTTAAAATATGACACTTTCATCGGTTTTTTTCAGACATGCAAATCTGTTAAGACATATTTTTTCTAACGGTTGTAAACTTAAAATATAATATAAACTTCATTATAAGGAAATTATAATTTATCCGTTTCAATAAATTTACATCTTTAAGATCTTTGACACATACAGGAGGTTTTGTAGGTAAACAATTGAGCTAATTTAGCCAATTCTCTCTAATACACAAGATTATATTAAAGTAAAAAACTGTTCAATATTGTGAGTTAAGCATGTACATAATTACATTAGTGCTTTTTACTTGTAATAAGATTTTTAATTTTTAATAGCTATAATCTTGTAAGGAAATTGAAAATTCATCTTATTTATACTACTTGAATAATGTCATATTTAAGGAACATTCGGAGGATGTTTTATGCGAATGAACGACAGCGTAAATGACATACCAAACACTCTCCTTAGATATTTTATACCATACAACATATATTACCGTGTTTGTTTGTTTGTTCCAAGTTTGTTTGCTTGAAATATACGTATTTATAATCATTTAATAAAAATTTATAACGTTTTCTGTATTTTTAATGTTGATAAAATACGTGATCTTAAAAGTAAGTAGTTTAATACAGCAATAAAAGAAGCGAAACAGCTAAAATATACCCAAAAGTAATATTTATTAAAATTTTAGATTTCCATAGAAACCACAAGTAAAACTTTTGAAATTTCTTTAGTTTGTTGGACAGTTCTGTTTCCTCGTTTAAAAGAAGTTTAAACTCTAAGTAAGTCGGAGAACCACCATCAAGACCAGGATGCGGTGCCTAGGAGTAGGATCAGGACATACAAGGATGACTTATTTACTTTATTTTATTTACTTTTATTATTTAGAAATCACAATATGCACACTCATTATCTATCGTTACACAAAGCAGTTTATATCATATTGTTAGCGAGTATTAATCATAACAAAAACACTGGAACTGTTCATATGTAATGATAACGTGATCACAAATTATACATATCATCATTTAATATATATATATAACTTAATATTTAATTTCAATAATTATTTCAGATTCCTTTCTTTTTTGTGTGCTATAGTTATAGTAATTAACAAATTCCCTTTGTTATTTTTGCATAGAAGCAGCAAAACTTTTGTTTTAGGCTATTTTTGTCATTCTGTACCCAAAGCGTACAGGGGGAAACAGTTTATATTTTTTTCCAAGGACCTGAATCATATAAGCACTTTTTCTATATTACCATATACATCATAACCTAAGACAGAAATCAAATTTAAATTATATTTTAAAACACATATTTGTCTTTATAATATGTATTAACAATCACACAAGAAAACTTGGTTTAATGTCAGTACTAGTGATGGCGTAAAGAAGCAATGTTGATAAGAGAAAAGTAAAGTAAACATACGAAAAGTACGTACAAAAACTGTTTAATATCTCTGGAAACATCAAGGGATAGGTAATTTAATTGACTTGTTTTTAGATAACTCTATATATTTGTGTTCAGTATCCATTCAACGCGTAGCACGTAAGAGAAACATTAGCTAGAATAAGATGCGATGGCCAGTTCCAGAACTAGGCCTACATGATGAGTTACTTTTATAATTTAAGATCTAAGTTCTTCATAGTATCTCTCGTTACCCAAAGCATATTACATCCTAGTTCTAGCAAGTATTAATTACAGCATAAAACACAGGAACTGTTCAAATGTAATGATAATTGAAGTAAATTCTATTTTATTCATTTTGTATATGTTGTAATTTCGTGGTTTTCGCTTTTCTTAGAAATTATTTAAGCGGAGCATGTACCTTTTTGGCACCAAAATATCGATTTTTTGAAACATATCATAAAAAATACTATGTTTTATGCCCTTTTCAAAAATATATAACACTCTATATCTGAGAGGTTTAGAAATATGTGTAAAATGTGTTTTAAGAAATGTATGCACGCTTTTTTCAGCTGACAACATGGCGCGCTATGGATTGTTAGTGTCAGAATGTATTATATACATATTACTTGCTCCAATTGTATGATTATTAAGTTTTTCCCCTTTAGGTTAGTAGCACTGCTTGCTTTAGATACATTTGAAGGATGTAAGTCATCTGTAACTTACCTAACCTACACTATTGATATTATTGTTATTGTTTATGTTTACTAACAGTGTTTGTCAGTGTTAATTCTATTTTGTGTGGTGCCAGTGATCAAAACTTTGGACTCTTAGTGTGTATTTATTATATAATAAAATAAGTGATATTATTGTGTATTAGCCATGCCTAGAGTGAAAAGGTTCAATAAACAGTCTTACAGAGGTAATCAATTTCGTAAAAATTCAAGTGAACTAGGACTAAGTGCTTCTCCAGGTACAAGTGAATCTAATAGGCCTAGGCCTAAACAATCATCTAGTTCTAAGAAGATTAATGATTCAAAGTTGCCTAAATTTAGTGATTATGACATAAACAATGTAAATATTATAATAGATTTACAACAAATTTCTGGCCTAATAAAATCTTTCACTGCATGTAAATATTGTAGTAGTTCCGACTGCATTGACATAAGCCTAGATGAAGACTTCAAGTGTGGAATAGTACATCGTGTAAATATTTGTTGCAATGTATGTAAACATACTGACTCAGTAATAAGCTCCAAATGTGTTAGAAATATGTATGAGTTGAATCTAAGATATGTTTATGCTCTACGTTCAATCGGCAAAGGCCTAGATTCTGGTAGGGTATTTTCTGCTGTGATGAATATCGCTCCACCAAACAGCCGAATTGAAAAATATAATAAAAAGCTGCTTACTGCTGTAACAGAGGTAAGTGAATGTTCACTTAGACAGGCAGCTGATGAAGTTCGTAGCCTAAATGATGATTGTCGTGATATAGCAGCCGCTTTTGACGGTACCTGGCAGAAGCGAGGCTTCACCTCTGTGAACGGCGTAATGACAGCAACATCCTTCGATACAGAAAAGGTTATGGACTTTGAGTGTTTCAGCAAATATTGTAATAAATGTGTCAGAAAACCTCTAAGCCATGACAAAACCCTATTGAAACAGCACAAAAATTCTGGGTACTTGTTTGGCAAATTTTTCAGGTACAAGTGGTAGAATGGAGGTGGCGGGAGCTCTGACTCTTTGTCGCCGCTCTGAGGCTAAACTCAATGTGCGATACACAAAATACCTTGGAGATGGGGACTCTAAGGGGTTTACTCATGTTGTGGCAAACAATCCCTATGGTGATGATGTTTTGTTAGAAAAACTTGAATGTGTAGGCCATATTCAGAAGCGACTAGGAACAAGACTGCGGCGATTGAAGAGGGATAAAAAAGGAATCAAATTGAAGGATGGTAAAGGACTTGGAGGACAAGGTAGGTTGACTGATGTAGAGATAGATCACTTACAACGTTTTTATGGGATGGCAATAAGGAATAATTTGGAAGATGTTGAAAAAATGAAGAGAGCAATATGGGCTAAGTTCTATCACAAATTATCGACTGACGCAAAACCTCAGCACGAACTATGACCGCCTGGGATTGAGTCTTGGTGCAAATTCAGACAAGCTCAGGCAAATAATAAGCTAGATGATTTCAAACATACAAACTCATTGCCTGAATCTATTATGGAAGAAATAAAACCAATCTATAAGGATTTATCAGCCCCAGCCCTACTAAAGAGGTGTCTGCACGGTAAAACACAGAACCCTAATGAAAGCATCAATAGCGTAATTTGGAATAGGCTACCCAAGACCACATTTGTTGGCATTCAGACATTAAAATTAGGGGTTTGTGATGCAGTTCTTAGTTTTAATGAAGGAGCAATGGCCAAAGTGGATGTTTTGGAACGATTATGCATCCAACCAGGACGCTTTATGGTTGAAGGCCTTCAACAAATCGATTCCAATAGGGTTAAAAAAGCTGACAAAGAAGTCCAAGAAGAAAATAAAAAGAAGAGGATAAAAAGAAGGATAGGAAAAAAGAGTAAAAATGAAGAAGATGATTACTGTCCAGGTGGATTTTAAAGTGATTATGTGTTTTGAAGTGTAACTAAAACTTTAAAGCTGTTTTACCGAAAGTACCGTTTTGTGACATTTCGGAACACGTTGTGAAAAAATTATTAGACTTACAGACTTCAAATTTTACACACTTATTGCAGACTAGTTGGTGAGTAGATTCATGCTTTTTTAATCAATATATATTATGTTTTTATAATTTTAAAAAATATTGTATTTACATAATAAAAAAAAAAATGTTAAATTGCTACCACGATAATTTTTTTGTTTATTGAGATATTAAAAAAAAGGCATGAAAATATAAAGCTGTTAATGTAGAACAAAACCCTAAATTTTAAAGTCAATATGTCTAATAGTTTAGGAGATAATGGTACCGACATGTTGCAGTGTACTAACATTTAAATAACATGGGACCCGAAGAAGGTACATGCTCCCCTTAATCAATGAAATATTTTGTAATCTTTGTGTAAATGCAGAAAGGACCTTGTTTTGGGCTGTCTTTAATTCTGTCTGTACCCAAAGTTTGCAGAAAAAATCAATTCAGAACTTAGTAATCCTATGTACCAATCTCACTTACACTTTGTATTCGCTCAAATATATCTGCTAAATATTTTAAAACTTATAAGGAAAATATTTCTTAAATTATTTATAATTAACATTTTTCTGGCAATTATTCAGTTGGATAAATATTCATCTTGAGTAGAAAACAGTTTATGCTAAGTTTTTATGTATAAAACCACTAACTGAATTATGTTTATTTATTTATTTATTGTATTTAATATTGTAATATAATAATTTGTTTCAACAGTAATAATCATTTTTGAGATAAATAGGGTCTGTGATGTTCAAGTGATTTCAATTAGTTACTCACTTTATCACCAGATGTATCTTTGACACTATAATAATTAAGATACAGACAATGAAAGTAATGAACTTATATAAATATCTTATTACATTTCAATGTCACTTTCAAAATTATACTTTCTACAAACTAGAATGAGATGTTGTGCTGAAAAACGCCTCAGCTAAAAATGAGCACTCTGCAGAATTAAACCATTACCAAAGTGATTTTAGTCAACATCTTGGTTAACAATAAGATTTAAATAACGGTAGTAATTAATCTCCAGAAATCACCAGAGAATTAATATTTATTTTTTTTAGGTTCACTAAGTCAACATTTAAGGTCGATAGTTTTTACGCAATTTTAGGTGTAGGATTACTTGAACATTAAAACTTGTACATGCGACGAGTAAAGGTGGTATTTAGATTTGAAAAGATTAAATGAAAATCTTTTTTTGCAAATTAAAGGTTATGAACGGTTTCGAGTACTGTATTTTTCTATTTCGGGGATACGCATCCTTAAGAATACATTATGTAAAATGTAAATTGCATTGAGCATGTATTTATCGAAAGAGACTGTTCTCATATAACTATTTAAAACAAGAACATTCCTCAGTTTAGATATACTCAGAGACCTTCCAGTCATTAGACCTGTATTATTTCACAATGACTTTAATTACAAGGAGGTAGGAGTACGCCACAACACCTATTACAAAAGCTTCACTGAAATTGCATGCACAATTTAAAGTATACGGCTCATTTTATTTTTGAGATATCTGGAAGACTTTTTTATCCTCCAGCAGAAAAAAAGAAACTTTTTCAGCTTACTGAGTAAAAGGATTTGGTAACGCTCAGACGAATTCTCTTGATGGAAATGCACCACTATAGAACTCGTTCTTCTCTACGGAAAAACTATTTATAAAAGGTTTTATTCATAATTCTACAGATCATACTTTTCGAGATAACAACCAGGTACATATAACTGTTCCCATTGAGTTAAGTTTTACAGCTGGGTTTTAATAATAACAGTTACGGTCAGTTAGTAGGGTTACGAGTAACTACTACTTAAAATTGCGCTAAAATATAGTCTTCTCATTGTATAAAAACACTTTTTCCTATTATTCTCCCATTTTTCTTTATAAATACGCTGCATGTATTGATATTTCAAATATCAAGATCTCGTATCATTGTATTTAGCAAATTTACTAAATTATTTATTCTTCTTCGTTCTCATTACAATTACAGTTCCACATAAGACGAATGTGAAACATTCACAAAAGCTTAGCCTGGCTGAAAGGCCCGGGTTACCTGTTGAAACTCCTTCGTGCTAGGGATCAGGGCTTGCAATAGTTCTTCGTGAACGAAGAATTCCCGGTAAGCGCGAGTCATAAGCTCGCGTTGATTACGTCCCTGCTATTTATACACACCACCGGTCGCTACTACCGATTGAATGATTTAGTGAGGTCTTCAGACTGGTGCGCGGCCATGCCTCGTCCGGAGAGATGACCAAACTTGACCATTTAGAGGAAGTAAAAATCGTAACAAGAAGTTACTACTTAATTTTTATATTCTTTTATTCTATAATTTATTATTTTTATTTCTTATTAAAATTAGTATGTCCTGCATAATAGTAGGCTACCTTCTTTATAGTACCATAACTTTTTTAGCATTAACATTTTTTTGAAGTTAAACTAATACTGACAGGTATTCAGGTGTGTTTGCGATCTTCTTGATGGTAAATTAACTTTCCAATATTTTCCTTTTACACCATGAACTAAATTAACTAAAGGAGGACACCGATTGTTCCAAATAATAGTCACGTATGTAAGATAAATCAAATAAAAATTTTAACTACAGGTGCATTAAAAAGTACTTCTAAATTATGACAGAAAAGGTCAAGTCTTTAAATTTAAACATCTTAGGAGTAGGTTATATTACTTATGGAAAAATTATATGATCAAAGTAAACGTCTCTATTATGCTTAGAAATTGTTTTTATGTACGCGTACTAGATAATAATAAACAAGAGTCATTTGAAAAAATATTCATCTGAAACTTTGTAGTAGTTTTTATAATGAAATACTTTAAAGTTAGTCGGAATAGGTATAAAAATGTAAGACAAAAACTTAGGTCTCACTGTCAAGATGCTATCAGGTGAGGTAGAAGGCGGCAGACGCTAAGGACGTAGACGATTCACATATGCCGGGCGTAGGCTATGTGATTCTCTTACCTCAGGTTTCGGCCACTACGTAGTCCAGGGAGAGGCTCCGAGTGTCAAGCTACACACCTCAGCCCCGCTCAGGTCGCAGTTACTCGGAGTGATCAGCCCGCCTTTGAAAGTCCTCCAGATAGCAAGAAGAAGCCGGTTACTCAGCCACAACCCACCACAAACAACAGTATGACGTCGTCTGCGAGATATGTCGTCTGCGTAACTATAACCACACTAAAAGTATCCACGGAACGATTTGCTTTAATATAATTTAAAATGAACTAAGTTTGGAACACAATACATATATGTTATACGGAGCGTATGACCTAAAATAAGATACAATCATAAACATTGGAGAGTTGAAATCTTTTCTAACTAGACTTTTCTACAATTCTCGCATTCTGTACAATGTAACGTAATGGTTCTTCCGTGATCGTGGTTAAACCTATACAATAGGTACAACATTGAAAAACATACGCGACTTTAAATTGTTCTAATGGTTTATATCTTAAATCTTATAATACTGTCAGACGCATAAGCATCTGTATAATTTTTTTTATATGATTTTGGATTGAAGTCCCTGAAAATCACATACGTAGGTCTAATTGACCTAACTATGGATGGAAGTGTATAGAGTGATGCCCTAGAGCACAATCAGGGGAATTCATGCTGTTTGGGTTTAGTTTATTATTAATATATTAATTATTCTTAAAGTGATTGAATATAATCGTTAAGTTTAATATTCGTTTGTTTTTACGTTTCTCGACATTGCAGAAATTGTATTCACCTATTGGTATAAATTGTATTATTTAAGGTGTCTAACTAATTTAAGTGAACTAAGTTGTTATGGTGATCTGTACATTAAAAGAAAATAAATTGTATTTGTACTCGTGAATTTGTATGAAATATTTACATACATTACCAATTAATCAAAATTTTGAACGAAAAACCATTACTATTTTATACAAAACGGTCGTAATTTAATCTTACTCTTACGCTAAAAAATATTTTTTATTTCTATATGTACGAAATTGTATTATATACTAGAATAATTTATGTTAACGTAGTAAAACTGTTTAACGATTTCCTGTTAATTTAAATCGTAAGCATTCGATGCATGTAAATATCATATGAACTTATGTATATTAACCAATTGTATAAGTTAATTGATTTTTTAATAATTAATTAAATTTTCGAGTATTGTATAAGTTGAAGTTTCAAATCATTTAGCAACATTTCATAAAAAATTATGTTCACCAATTATTCCTGAGAATTTCACATGCCTATGAAATTTTATTGCAGTATGTTTTCTCTTAATTATATAAACTAATTGAGGCCTTTGTTCTACACTATAAATTGAATTGTTTAAGATTTAAAAATGTACATTATAGCATGGACATAACAAGGAAATATGTGCAAACTTCCAGAATTTGGTGATATTCACAAGGCAATATTGGCACTGACTTAGAATTGACTCCTGAAATCTGGAGTCTGTATCTGTCGGAAGGGATGCAAAAGATGCCCATGACATCTCCTATACTAGTCTGAACGATCTAGCGTATTCAGCTCCGTAACATAATTTTTTTTAGTTTTTGGAAAATTTCCAGGTTTAATTGCGTGGTGAATTGTAAGGTTGTAACTTAAAAGAGTAATTATATAATTTTTTAACATTTTTACGACAACCTTCATGTTTCATTTACATGATTTGTTCTTTAACTGAAATAAAACATGTGTACTAAACGGTTTATAATTACATAAATGATATACTAATGTGCTTTTTAAATTATATCGACAATGATTTATAAAACAAAAAAAATCAATATATCTTATATACAAGTATACAGTTGTTACCATTACAATGATATAGCTTTTACCTTTAAAAAGATTAACCTATGCCAGGTTACAGCATCCCTGCTACATCTAATACAAACCTGGCCTTCCGTGTGAACGAAGCTTTCAAGATTCAGAGTCAAACGTGTGTTGATCCGTATTTGTGTACTATTATTTTTAATAAGATTTAAGAGAATATTTTAAAGTTTATAACTGTATTCTAGATGGTTTTTAACCAGATATACCAAAGCAGTTTTTTTAATCTATGTAAGTGTTATAGTTGCAAATAGACAAATTATTTAGCAATACAGTAAAATTTTATATTTAAAATTGTTTCCTGTATACAATATCTCAACTATGGTGTTTTTAGGACATAAAGTATAACGTAGGACAAACATAAAATTTTAAAATTATGTTAAAAGTACTTTGCTTTTTAATTTTGAATTAAAACTGCCCTATTGGAATACATATTTTAAATTTTTTCCTTTTTGTTTTATATCTGATTAAATGAATATGGTACTTTTTTCTTAGGCTATGCCCGTTAGGGACGTTTACGAAGTAATCATTAAATTGTTTCTTATTGAAATTTTGTGGTAATTAATAATTTTATTTTATCTTTTATTGTATTTACAGGTTATTCTCTATAAAAATATATGTGTATGGGGCAACTACTGTAGCTGAAATGTCAACGAGTAAGTTACGATAAATGAAATATTACTAGACCAGACCGAAATATATTCAACAGTGTGTACTCTAGAACCATTTTACAGAGGACTCCCATATTAAACTTTTTTGGTTAAGTCAAATGTTTTATGTAGCAGTGATTTCAAAATTTGATAATCGTAATGGCCACATTCATAAAGACCAGGGCCAGGACCAGGATCAGGCAGGAATCACATGGATGAGTTACTCTTGTAAATTAGAAATCGCAATTTCTCCACTATCTCTTGCTACCCAAACCAGTTTTAGTGAGTATTAATCACAGTAATAGATATAGGAAAATGTGTAATAATTACGCCGTTTTACAAAGGAAATTGAATGTTTATATTGTATTTATTATTGTGTTATATTTTTTTTCACCACACTTACAATTTTTTTTTTATACTAACCTAGTGTTTTGAGCTGTTTTAATCCTCTCTGTACCCAAAGCGCACAGGGAGAATTTATTAATCAATTTTATGTAGTTGATATAATATATGTTTATGAAAAGTATTTTGTAACTTGTATTTTACAACAAATTTTCTGACATATTTAAGTATGTAAAGTATAGAAAATGAGTTAAAAAGGTGTATGCTAGCTGACTATGATTGAAATGTCTATCTAAGATTATGTTAAATTGTTAAAATTCAATAAATTAAAAACATATTGTTCGGAGATTATGAGAGAAATATGGTCTTTATTGTATAAATTAACACCAGAGTTCTCTTATGTACTACAATAAAAAAGAAATGGGAATTTCAATTTACATAGTAATGGAAACGTCGTTTAAGATTGCAATGTCACTTAAAATATGAAATGTATCTCTGTAAAAAATTATAAATTAACTTGTGTTTCAACTTATATTTAAGGTGGTTCAGTTTCATCCTAACCAATAACGTTAGTTAAATTGTATAAAATATTTCATATGAAAAATTTACCAATGCGGTAAGTAAACAAGAACAAATAATATCTGGTACTTTGTTAAAAATTAAGGATTTTCAAAACTTTGCAATGCATTTTCATTATCCTTAACATACTTAATCCAGTTTTCTTAAACGTCTGTCACACTTATCGTCCAGCTATGACGGAGTCTTAGCGTCTTTACTTCCAGAAGAAAGTTCCTTTGTAAAGCAGACATGTTTATATTGAAAATATCATATTTTTGTACAAGTCTATTTACTCAGTACTTTATTTTAGACGTGCCATATCTGTAAACATGTGTATTTTAAATTGCTTACTTTAGGGCAACACACGAATATTACTAGTATGTAGTGTCTTGGATTTAAAAAATGGCACAATAATGAGTTGCCTATTTTTATTTTAAAAAAGCGATGAACTTTATGATACCATTGGCAGTAGATAAAACAATAATGAATAATAATTTTTACCAATAAACATAATATAAGTATATTTATTGCTGGATTTTGTATTATATTAATCCGAGATGGGTCATAATTATCCTGTCATTCCAAGAGAAGTATAAAAACTTTTTTTAAATATTTTTGTCAATATTTTTATATTATTTAATGCAGTTCTTTTAGTGAAACTGATAAAGTAATTTAAGTGAATTGGTATAAAAGGATCATAGTTTGTTTAGCATTAACTCCTTAAATCTTTCATGCTTTACTACAGTTGTAATAATTGTTTACTGTTTTTATTAAATCTCTATATTTTAGATTCACAGGTATTTATTAACTTCCCCGTCTGTTGGGGTTTTCCTTAAATTTCCATTGATCTGCTTTATATATTGAAATAAATCAATTGAATATTATTCTATCATTTAACTCAGGTGATAATATAATGGTAGAAATAAAAGCAATGGAAGCTAAATGTGCCTAAAATGAAGAACGCATTATTATAAAGTTAGTAGACTTCATAATATGCAAACCTAACACATACATTTTTATTTAATAGGTACTTAATTTCTAAGTTCAAAATTAGAATGAATTATGTTCTGTTTCTGCATGAAATCTTTTGTTCAAAATGGCAATGAAATATAAAAAAAATATTAAATAGCCATGTAAATTAAACGGTTTCCTTTACAAACATTACTATATTGAAAATTATTAAATTTCTTATTCTAAATATTTTTGTTCAATAGAAATGAACCTTAAATATTATATTTTTTCAATCTGTACTTTACTAGTTTCTCGGTACTCATTATGTAATTTTAAGTAATTAAATGATTCTATTCAAAACTTTGATAAAAGTATAATTAAATGTATAAAATTGCTTTTTTACTTTAATTTTGAATTAGAGCTACTCTATAGGAATATATATTCTACGTGTTTCCTGTTGTTTTATATCTGACTAGCTATTTACAGCGGCTTCGCACGCTTTTTGCTAAATTTTCCCGTTAATGTGCATTACTGGTGCAAGTGAATTATAATTCAAACGCCGATATGGAGTTTGCCTTGTTGCCACGATCAAGAAAGTCCATGTATGTTTATAGCTATTGTACACGTGCATGTACTTCATTATAAAATGGTCGAGCTTTAAGATCAACAAGAAATTTATCTTAAAGGCAATGTACATATTAAATTAGGGCCTTCAAGTATTCCTTGGCTATTTATCAACGTAACTATCTCGTAATTGCAGTTTATAA